>NC_056741.1:231690755-231763255 GCF_019279795.1 Protopterus annectens | reverse complement strand
ATATTCCTCAAGGGCGTCTAATGGGGGATGCAGGTTCTACACTGGAGTCTTGGCTAATGAGAAACCCACACAACCCCACTGAGCAAATGATATAATGAGGCCCATGCACAAACTAGGAATATCATAGAATATATGTTTGGTTTGCTTAAATCAAGGTTCTGTTGTCTATAAAAATCAGGAGGTGCACTGCAGTATGATCCAGGCACCTGTGCCAAAATGCTTTCAGTCTGTGCCATGTTACACAATATAATTCTCAGGAAACAGCTTTAGCAAGGACAGCAAGGAGCAGGGCCACAGTTTCAAGGAACACAGGCAGTGCCAGCAGCAGCAGATAAAGATGAGGAGTCTAAGGGAGAACCACTAGCTGCAGATGGTACTGCAGACAGAGGCATGCCCAGTATGCCCTTACTCTGGCTAAGAGGCAAATGATAGCACACACAATCACTACCTAGCTCAAAGCCTATTATCACATACACAAAATAAGAACACTGATGCCTAACAGACACCATAACCTTTACTTAACCATGTAATGGCTATGTTCTGATAGCATTAGACAGGGACAGCCCCCAAAGGACAGAATTTTTACCTGTAGTAATGACAAGGTAAGTGTGGAACCTGTAAAAAAATGAATGTTATATAACTGATTACTCTCATATGCAAATACTTATATGTCCTTAAGCAAATCCTTTTGTCTGAGGTGTACAATTATATCAGTAATGTCTCCTCTCTGAAAGTAAATAAATCTGTTATTCAAATACCTTTCAGTTGTCACTGCATGTCACCGTTTGATGTTAAACTGAAAGCATTAGTTAAGAAATAGCAGCATGTCTTGACAACACAGCACTGTAGAAAATATTTAAATATCCAAGCATCTTGTTTTTTCTAGCAGTATTGTGCTCTGTGGTTCAAAACAATCTTCCCAGTAGGATGCAAGGATATTAGCTACATGATTACCTCTAGTGCAGAATTAGCCCTGTGAGTACTGTGAATATGCAAATGAGTTGTGAATTCATTAGCATTCCTGAATACCAAAAACTGCACTATGTGTAAGGAATCTAATCATGGTGTAAGGACCTACAAGATTGCATACACATGCTCTAGCAATGCAAGGATGAGCACTGAGAACTGTTTCTTCTTAATGACTTTCAGGTATCTATGATTTCTGTGACTGCCGGACCAGTCAGCCTTCTCAGCTTTCAAAGTTTCCCCTCTTTAAAGCACACCTTCTGAAGGTGTGCTAGGTAGAAGAGATTTACCAAAAAGTCCGAAAATACTTTGAGTGATTTAGGAGATCGACAGTCCTAATATTTAGATGTTGGCTTTAATGGTCATAGTTACTGCTGCTTAGTAAGAAATGTTGCTCATATGAAAGGAATACATTAAGCATTGGTGAAGATAACATATGGCAGTAATACAGAGAGAATTGCTATCATGAAAGCATATATAATGGAATGCGGCATCTTATAGAAAGAAAGGGATACATCTGCAGTGTTTGCAGTCTTTGTTTCATATTGTGTGAGTATATGGCTATGTTATCTGTTTGCATTATCCCATTCATAAAGACATTGATTGGCAAATGTGAAATAACAACTTTCATAACTTATTTCTGTTGCACTTTCAATGTGACATGATACCATGTCACATTATCATTACATCTAAACTCTTTATCACCTAGCTAACATATGTTTTGTCTGTAGCAACTCTGGGAAATGCTGTGAAATTATTGCTTTTTTTTAAATACCCTTGTTTGAATGTTCAAATTATACAGGTCCCTGTTGCAACATACCACGTGGTCAAACATGTACATGTATAGTATTTGATATACAATAACCTTTTATGATTTTTTTTCTTGTATCATTTGTGCCCCATTTGGCAGTGTGAAAATCACTTTAATGGCTTAAGGAAAAAAGTAACAAATGTAGTTTAGGCTGACATAGGTAGTGCAAATCAGCCAGGTGGCACTGCATAGCTGTCAGCACTCTGGAAAGTACTCAGGGAAGAAAATACACCTGACAAGTAACTTCCTCTGAGGCAAAAGGTGTTATGTGCAGTGAGCGTATAGATAAAGGATATTGGATGCATGGTTTGAATCCACTTACATGATATTTTTACAGAAGATTGTATGAATACATATTTAATTACATTTGTGTATCATTGCGTTATTTACAAATCAACTTTTGTCACTGTTGGTGACAACATGTGAGCACTACTCCATCCACTTTCACGTTATTTTTCATTAACTACAATTCTGATAGTATCTCCCACAAATTCTGATAATGAGTCCCACAAAGTATATGTCTGGTGTTACAAGGAGATGTGAGAAGGAAGAATCGTTCACTTGAATGCACTTTTTGTTTTCTGGTCATTGCTATATATACCCATGCATTACACTCATTCACCTTCTGTAATTTCTCTATCATATATTCCTCTTCTAATGTCTAAAATTTGCTCTCCACTTTTCAGTGTGCAAACACAGTTCACTACCAAAGGAAAAAAGTAAAAAATTTACTTTAGGTCTTAGGTAGCTCAGGTATGCCTGGCATCATTGCGTGGTCCCCTGCAACAGGGAGAGTACTTACTTTAGTAAATGCATCTGACAGATGCCAAATGCTGTAGTGCAAGGTGTAACTGAAGTGAATCAAGAAAAATAAGGCACACAAAGCATTGTTTGAATCATGTTTACAGAATGCTTTGCCATTATTCACAATATTTACTTTTCCATTTTTTATTTCATTTTAAGGTACATTTGCTCTCCACTTGGCATCATGCAAACATGGTTCACTACTTAAGGAAAAATGTGAAAAATTTAGTTTAGGCAGCCTTAGGTAGCTTAAACATGCCTGGTATCATTGAGTGGTCCATGCTTACTTCCATAAATATACCTGACAGATGTCAAATGCTGTGGTACAAAGTGTAGCTGTAGTGAATCAAAAGAAATACTGCACATGAAGCATTGTTTGAATCCTGTGTAGAGATCACATTGTAATTTATCACAATATGTTTTTTTTTTATTTGCCATCATTTTAAGGTTCATTTTCTCTTTTCTTGGCAGCATGCAAACATGGTGCACTACCTAATGAAAAAAAATTAGTTTAGGCTGTCTTAGGTAGCTCAAACACACCTGGCAACAGTGCACTTTCTTCAGCACTCTGGACAGTACTTTGAAGAAAATTTCCACGTCATAGAGCTAGGTCCATGGGCAGCTGCGGTGGTGCAGCGGTTAGTATTGCCACCTCACATCAAGAGGTTCTCTGGTTCGATCCTCGGTTGGGGTGCCTTCTGTGCGGAGTCTCATGTCCTCCCTGTGGTCACGTGGGTTTTCCTCCCGGGTGCTTCATTTTCCTCCCACAGCCCAAAGACATGCTGTAGGTGGATTGGACACTGTAAATTGTCCCTAGGTATGAGTGCATGCGTGTGTGTGCCTTCTGTGGAAGGATGGGCACCAGGCTGGCAGCTCAACACCGTAAAACTCCACTGCCAATCATGAGCAGACAGGTGATCTGCTGTGGTGACCCCTAACAGGGAAAAGCCGAAAGAAGATAGAGCTAGGTCCATGGTACAGAGTATAAGACCAGTGACTTTTGCTAAATAATATAGCCTACTAAGGGTTCAAATCCAACTGCAAGACACTTTTTAAAAAATGTGTAATGAGCACATTTCTCAGAAGTTTTTGACTAGGACTCTAACAGTAAAGAAAATTGATAATGTTAAACATGTTCCTTACAAGCAGTGTATCAGTAAGCCTTGCATAATGAAAATGTGCTGCTTATCATATATCATTAATGATTCAGATATGTACACAATCTAATGTATGTCTACTTTCCTAGACATGACAATATATTTCCTATATAATTCACTTGCATATGTATGATGGGCACAATACTTTTTTTGTAATCATCATGACTCGATACATATCCCAACTATATATTTAGGACCCTTATGTTGTAAAACAAATGGCTTTGCGATTATATTCAATTGTTTTGCTAAGTGTCAGACTAAAAATGTCATTTATTATGCAGTTTGTTCCTTCTGTAATGCATTTTATATCAGTAAAACAAAAAGAAAACTGGTAGGCAGAGACACATAAAACAAAGTTTGTTTAATAAAACGCAAATAATAATCATGGAATAAAACTTTAAAAAACAAGGATGAGCGCTTTTATACCTTCTAGCTACTTTATTAGATCCAGATGATTGACAAAAAAATGAATGAATGAATGATTTGTATCATGTGATTTTAACTTGAGAATTTGATTGGGTCATATGCTTTTATAATTGCATTTGCTTGTTTTACACTGATCTGTATTATACACTGCGAAAGCACTCACCATTTATATTAAAGTTGAGTTTTACAAGTCATGGCAGTTTGGAGTTATTTGCTATTTGGTTTGTTCATTTGTTATACTCCATGCTTTTACTCAGCAGCTCCTGTTTTTGTTCCTGGATTTGTTGGGTTTTTTTGAACTGCTGAGACATGGCTGAAGGTACATCTAGGGCTATACAATGCAGTATGAAGAGTCATATAGAACTTTTACCTCAGAGACATTTAAACTACGTCTAGATGAGGTGTATGAGAATATGGCCAGCTATGAAAAGAGACTTCAGGCTGTAAAATTGAGGAAATTACACCATAACTTTAATGACATTAAGAAAGGCCATGTTTTTTCGTGGCCACATATATAAAGGAAAAAAATGACATCAGATGTTCAGAGTATGAGAGCTAACAGCACATGTCCCTCAGCTGAATTTCAGAGAACACTTGAGATGAACAGTATCTTGAATATTGCTGATGAAGTTGTTAATTCATCTATGAATACAGCCATGGACTTGACAACAGAATCTTCTGCTTCTACCTCTTAAGTGGTTGAATTGAATAAACATGATTTTGTGTTATCAGCACCACTGCCCATAGAACAGGACTTCAAGAAGAGTTGCTCACGAGATCAGATCAGGAGGGGGCATGTTCAATACATGACACAATCAGGCCCGATGAAAACTAGGAAAAAGCATTGAACAGATTAGTGTATGAACATCAGGTATCCATTCTTAATAAAGGGCTCAATTTTATTCCTAGTCAAGCTTCTGATATGACTGAAGTATTGACTGACTTAAAACTTTTTAGGAATATTTGTTTGTCATTGCTGTTTACAGTACAACTGAATGTAGAACCTGGGTTCAAGAAACCTAATACGTTTGTGCCTGTATCTAACAAATTTGTCTAAGCCTTTGTTACTATGTGTGATGAGGCTATACGCAAACAATTCTCTATTCCACATAAGCACAATTGCTATAATTTCACTACTGAGTAAAGATCTGACTTGAATGAACTTCAGCATGCCACCCATCCTGAATTTCGACCAGCAGTTAAGGGTTGAGGCATTGTAGTGATCGACAAGCACCATTATCTAAAAAGCATGTATACAATGCTCGATGATGAAGAGACTTATAAGTGCATAGCAAGATATTCTATGAAAGTATTTGTGACAGAATTCTTGTTTATATTTATCATTTAATGCTGATAGTTTTGATTGATTCTGAATTACATGATTATTTCTTTGTTAAATTTCCGGTGACACCATTATTGTATGGGCTCCCCAAGATTCAAAAGGCTCTGTTACACCTTCTGTGAGACCTGTTCTTTTGAGTAGGGGCTGCGTCACTGAACCTCTCTTGACTTATGTACAGAAGATGTTAATACCCATCTTTGATAGTACTACCACAGTGCTGAGAGATACAAAGGATTTTTTATAAGCTCTTTATGAATGGGCTTCCTCTTTTGATATGTCAAAATTGTTTTTGTTTGTTACATTAGATGTTGTATCTTTACTCACTGTTATTCCAATGCTTTAGGGATAGACAGTGTTAGGAGTTTCTTGACTACTAAATCTGACTTTACACTGAACAAGATAGAACTGATCTGTACATTATTAGAATTAATTTCAGAGAGCAATGTTTTCATGTCTGACAGTTAATACTATGTGCAGAAAACAGGCGTAGCGATGGCCATAGCATGTGCTAACAGCTACTCCAGTTTGGTGTTGGCCTTTTGGGAAGCTGAAAAGGTATTGAAGAATACTTCCTTAGAACATCTCATTCACTTTTACAAACGTTTTGTGGATGATATATTTGTGATTTGGGATGGCACAGAAGAACTTGATACGTTTGTTAAGATGTTACATGGAACTACTAGTTTTCTAAGATTTAGTTTTAATAGTTCACAAGATAGTATAAATTTCCTTGATGTAATATTGAGTAAAACTGATCTTAGATCTCTTGGGACTCGTTTATATAAAAAAGAGGTTAAGCATAATACCTTCTTACATAAATCTAGTATGCACCCTGGTCATGTAAGTAAAAATGTACTAAAAGGCCAATTCTTCAGAGTCATGAGACGTCATGACAATGATTCTTATTTCAAGGAAGCTTTCTCTTGTCTTAAAGCTGAGTCTTTAGATATGGGCTACAGCACCTTAGAAGTTGAACGCTGTATAGCTGAAGTTTTGAAAACTAGGAAGGATAAGGGGAGACTCTACATTTCAATGAGAAATAATGAGATTCGGCAAGTTCTGTTAGGAATAGACCTCTTCTTCCAATTTCTAATTATGTAAATATTGTCTGCAATATTTTTAGGAAGCATTTGTCTATTTTATTAGCTGATCCAGATATTAGGAAGGTTCTTGATGCACAACCTACATTTACTTTTAGAAATAATCTATCCTTAAAATAGCAGTTGTGTTATAGAAGAAAGTCATCTATCCTGTTTCAGAACGTAAAGGCATATTTAAGTGTAACTCGTGCCCAGCATGTAACTATATTTTAACTTGTACATCTTATATACATAAAACAAATAGTTTTGAGATTATATTGGATTTTTTTTGGTAACTGTCAGACACAAAATGCTATTTATAATGCAGCTTGTTCCTTCTGTAATACATTTTATATCAGTAAAACAAACTATTTTTAAGGATAGAATTTTAGAGCATCATGATGACATATTGAAGGGGAAAGAGACGAACGCTTTAGCAAAATGTACTGGAATGTGGTGTACAACATGCTTTTAACTTTTTTGTGTTGGAAATTGTTTATGTTAATGAGAGACAAGGTGACTTGAAAAATAAAACTGAATGTGCGGAACAGGAATGGATTCTATGTTTAAAGGCATTTGCTGAACCAGGCTTGAATAAAGGGCTTCATTGAAGCCTATTTTGAAATCACTCCCATTATGGCATTAATTCAGAAGGCTTGGCATCTAGAAATGATTTCATTGGTGTTTATCTCTGTTCTGTGATTGGCACTGCTATACCAATCGTGTTACTAGATTTTGGGGCTGCGTCTGTATAAATTATTTTATTGGTTATGCTAAGACTTCCTGACTGACAAAAAAAGAATGAATGAATGATTTGTATCATGTGATTTTAACTTGAGAATTTGATTGGGGCATATGCTTTTTAAATTGTATTTGCTTGTTTTGTTTTACATTGGTCTGATGAAGCAATATTATACACTGCAAAAGCTCTTACCGTTTATATTAAAGATGAGTTTTACAAGTCGTGGCAGTTTGGAGTTTTTTGCTATTTGGTCTTCTGAAGTATGAATGTAACATGAACCAGCCTGCATTGATCATCACATTAAAGTGCATCCATATGAACCACGTTTACTTGAAGTAAGAATGACTTTACGTAAGAATGCATTCCAAGACATAATTACAACCACACACATATAGGCCTCTCTGAAGAGTGTTTCCATTTATCCAAAATCACTGTATGTCAGATTTCCATGGTATAATGTTAGTTGTCCTGTGGCAATGTTAGTTAATACATTAAGTTGCAGTTTTAGCCTCCTTCATCCAATGGGTTTGACTCCCAGGTGTTGCAATACATTGGATAAGCCCCAAACTGATAATATGTCAAAATTTAGCTTCTTTCACCTGCTAAAGTGCAACCTTCAAAAGACATGCCAGTAAGCAGTCCCTTGTTGAACACTGGAACCTGTGATAACGGGTGGAGCATCACACATGGCACAGCTCAATGCCATGTTTCACACCTTTACTGCTATCTGTTATATGTATTGCCAATGTGTCTGTCAAGGAGTCCATCTGCTTTCAATCACACAAATGCAGTTGGCAAGGTTAGGTGTGTTTCTGCAATAGCAGTAAAATGCAAGACCAGAATTAGGTGCCAGTTCATGCATATTTTGTTAACTTGGCTTTTGCAGACATGGCTGGTGAGGAAGAGAAAGGTGCTAAATTTAGAACACAAAAGTGGGGTACTGAGAAGCCCTTGATATTTGTGGAACTCCTTGTAAACTGCTCCAACCATAGGCTGCTGCAGGGGGTTACATTGGGTCTTACTATAAGGCTAAGGCTTGGAATAGCTTAGCCAAGGCTATCTCTAATGCAAATGCATTCCACGCAATGGGGAACAATGTTTTCACCACTCTAGTGACCTTAAAAGTGCAAGCAGGACCTCCTAAGCCTATGGGAGGCTGAATTTAGGATTGAGAACACCCCTCAGTTGTGTACATATACTGACCCATAACCACTATGATATGGCATTGAGTATCTAGCCAGCCAATGCAGTTATTCATTATGCTTTCATATATATATATATATATATATATATATATATATATATATATATATATTTTTTTATTCTCTACAACTGCAAAAGAGATAGGCTGCAAACCATGAGGGGAACCCTCAGACTGTCATGGGGTAAGTATGAATCAAATAAAAATTAAAGCCATAATATTATTTTCATTCGCTCAAGCACTAGCATTTTGAACAAGCATACCTCATCATCTCAAGCATGCATGCCTTCCCCAGTAAGTGTTGCTGCTTGCATTAGGCAGTTAGAATACCACCTTTACTGTGTGTGGGTTCAGTACCCAGAAGCAGCTTTTTTTGTTTGTTTTTTTCATTAATAGTTGTTTACTAGATCTTAACATCAGTCTGTCAGTAAAAAATTGCATTATCGTAATTGTGATTATTAAGTTAGAATTCCAATCCATTATAGTAAAATAAAGGCAGCTGTTTCTTATACCACAGTGATGATATTTGTTTATTAACACAAAAGTACCATTCTGTCATATATGGATGCTGCAAAGGTGTGCAATAGTACATTATCATAATTGTTTATGTACTGCCCAAAAAAGTCTGTTTAAAGTATACTGTGACACGCCATGTATCTAATTATCTCTTATTTTTTTGCCCCCCAACCTTATTTCGTTTTTGTGTGTGTGTGTGTGTGTGTGTGTGTGTGTGTGTGTGGGTTATAATTTATTAATAATCTGCTGTTTCCATAACTTGCTGATGAAAATTAATCATCAACAGTACAGAGAGGTACACTGACCAATGCGGCTCATCCTGACATACCCTCACAGATGGCAGGACAGACACCCAGAACTTCAGGGTCACAATCTGTAAGTGTTGCCTCCACAACCTCTGCTCTACCTGCTCCAAGTACATCAGGTAGCTCTTCCCTGGCTGCTGGTGCAACGGTACCCTCCAGAAGCAGTTGTAGTGGAGGAGGCAATTTGTCACCTGGCAGGGGCTAACAGAGCTATGATGGACAGTGGCCTCAGTGCACATATCAGCAATGTTGAAGAGGTCCTGCATTGCATTGCAAAGATGATGACACATCTGGCACTGACAAAGGGAGCTTCTGCAGGAGACAGTGATGACACCTTTGAGAGTGAGGATTAGATTTTCACTGTTTTCATGCTAGAATGTGTGTGCCTCTGATATCCCCTACCTATCCCCAATCATGCTGTTCCCCAACCTTTTGTCTACATCACTATATCCCTGTCTATCTTGTATGTCCTGTATATTTGTGGATGCTTCTTAACCTACCCTACCTGCCTGACCCTCTTATTCTTAACGACCTTTTCCAACATTCCTCTCTCTTCCAAATAAAAAAAATGGACACCTTTTCCACTTTCCCACAATGCCCCATACATAGTTCTCTACTTTGCCTGTGTGTCATCCTGACACAACTGATTATGTCCAACTGGCCGTACAACATTATTCCATTGTCACCCATCACAGGTGTGGTGACTCTGTAAAGTCATGAAATTGTGTGTACAGTTGTACATTGACATTATGAAGAAGTGTATAGCTATTGTGCTCTCTCATGACCCTTCTGCATATTGCTGCATTCTTTTCCCTGTGTGCTACCCTCTGCTTGCTAACCCCATTTTCACCACTGTCCTATCCATTCCTTTTTTACACTTATAATCTGATCAACAAATAGATTCATACATAACACACACATGGCCAGTAAGGGCCCATGAAAAAGTCTTCAGTTTATGTCCTTAGAATTTATTTGGAGCTTGGCATAGCACAGCAATGCAGAGTGACAGTGAATGCAGTTTAACTTCTTATTGCTAAAGCTGAAGATTTCAGTATGATCTGCATTGGTCTGGTTACTGTTCTGCAAATGTGCTTAAATCTGCTGAGCTATGGGAAAATACAGTAAAGCTTACTAAAGGCAATACTGTGAAACATTTAATGTAACATTTATTAGGCTGCTGGAAGTATTAGACTAGGAGGTCTTATGTGATGAGTTGAGATAATTGCCATGTTTGTAGCTTGATGTTTTGGCATAGTGTCTTGGGTTCGATTTCAGCTGTATGTCAGTTTATTACTTCATGACAGTTCATATTCCTATCATATTTACATGCAAATGTCAGTATTTCTCTACACACAACACATTTCCTTAGCATAACATTGAAACAGTGAAGCAAGACATAATTTTCAAATCATTGCAGCACCAACAGGTAGACTTAGTAAGCCAACCTTATCCTGGTGAGGTATTCATGTTTATTGTATTCTGCCACCCCATATGTGTACCTATAGCAATCAGTTTATTATAGAGATCATTACAGACTAATGATGATTTAAGAGGTAAGACTAAAACAGCATACAGAAGTTCCTACATTTCCTACAAAACTGGTTTACTGCAGAAGACTGAAAAACCAAAAGACTGAATCCCAAAATACTGAAAACTAAAAATATCGATGGATGGAATTTGCCACTTGTTTGCTTTTGTGCAATCTTGGAATTGGTATATATAATTAGCAGGGGGTGCAGGCGGGCTTACCCCTACATTAAAAATGTTTTCAGTATTTTGGGATTCAGTCTTCTGGTTTGTCAGTCTTCTGAAGTAGACCCCGTGCAAAACATATTTTTGCTATTCCTCTCTGCATCTGTCTGTAACTCTCTTTCTTTGTTCTCCCCTACTTCAGTAAGTTTTCAGTGTGCTTCAATAGTGTTATGTTAATGCTGTAAAGTAATAAATATTTTGTGGTGTGATGAGCTAATGCTCAAATGTGTAAAAAGAGCTTTTAATAATTTGAAGGGCTCTATTCCAGCCATTAGCTAAGTGTTAGTGAGAGATTTTGGATTACATATTGTTGTGAGGCACCATTATTATATTTCCGTAGACCTTCCAGTAGAACCCCCCCCCAAGCTTCCATGGTGAGCAAGGGGCAACTCAGCTGTACTCTAAGCAACGTTCTCACACTTATCATCAACAACCTACGATACACCTACTGCCTTTGCTACTCCCAGTCAAACTAGCCCACTAGTTAAGCCAAAGTCCTAAGTCCAGCTAGCCCACTTCCTTCCCAAATACCACATTCAGAAAAATCTTGCCACTATGGACAGGGAATTTTCCATCATTTCTCTTGCCAGCTTGATTGGTATGGGCATCTTGAGGCAATGTAGCAGTTGCTTCATGTATACTGACAACTATTTACTCCTGAAGCAAATTAACACCCTATGTGAGAGATACAAATACACTATAAAATTGGAGTCAATTCTCTGACATAAAAACAAACTAGATATCAAAAAGGTTGTCAGCACACACAATTCACCTCTCATGCAAACCTTACCTCTCACAAAAACAAGGCCATGACACATAAACCCACATACATGGAGGTACTCACTTAAAGCCTACCAAAAGAACAGAGACCTCCCAAACACACACCACCCACACTCAATACTAAACATAAACAAACAATTACACATATCAGCACACGCACCTGTGTCTCAACAAATAAGGCCCTAAGGCAAAACACATCAAATGCCCTGGTCATAGGCGACTCCATAGCGAGACACACAGATGTCCCCCTCACCAGATTGGACAAGGAGGATGTTACGGTCAGCTGCCTATCAGGTGCCAGGATCCAACAAATTACACATGCAGTCAAATCACTCAAGAAGTATCGTTATGACTCTGTCATAATCCATGATGGAGTGAATGACTTGAGATGTACCCCACTGGACTACATGAAGAGAGACATGACAGAACTCTCTCATTATGTGTCCTGGACAGGTATGTCCCTAGCCCTAAGCAGCATCATTCCTTTAACCAGGATGATACCAGAATATAAACAAAAAATGATTGACTTCAACAATTGGCTTAGCTTCTGGTGTCAGCCCAGGGGCATCCAGTATCTGTCAATCTTGGAGGATATGGTAGATAGACCTTGCAGCTTTGCTAGAGATGGTCTGCACCTGTCTCCCCTAGGCTTTCAGATACTAGCAAAGGCCCTTGCCTCCCCCATAGTGCCTTTTTTAGGCAATGTCAAAACAACACATTTTCCAGTGTAACAAAATCTTATTGAGACAAACTCAGGGTCATGCTGCTTAATGCTAGGAGTTTAAACATGAAACTACACTCCCTGGAAGCACTACTCACATTAGAGGATGCTGACATCTGTGCAGTTACCGAGATATAGTTCAAGGCTGCTGAGAGCACCCCAGCTGTGCAAGGCTACAATGTCTTCTACACTTTCAGACTTCAAGATCAGCATGAGGGAACCAAAGGTGGTGGTGTATCCATCTTCATTAAAAACAAATATACTTTGAGACAGGTCAAACAGCATGACTCTCTCAAACTACTCCATGTCCAATTAACTATCAGGAAAGTACCATAGCATGTCATTGCTAGTTATAGATCGCCCATCATGAACCAGGATAAGCACACCACCTACCTCAGTTTACTGGAATTCCTCACCATACAGCCCAACACCTTAGTCATGGGAGATTTTAACTATCCTTGCATAGACTGGGGACATACATAAGCAAAAATATACTCACCCAGAGATTCCTGGACTTTGTTAACATAAACGATGTGGAGCAGATAGTCTGTACCCCCACTTGAGGTTCTAATTTCTGGACAAAGCACAACATGGAGGTTCACTGTACTTCCCCATGCGTGATCCCTTACCTGGTTAGGTCAGACCACAAATCGGTCTCATTTGAAGTAACTACTGGAACTGACACCCTCACAGGAACAAAAAGTATAAAAAGTTTACCAAAGCTAACTACACCCTACTAAGAAATGGTGTAAAAAGCTTCATACCACCCACAGTCACAGACGTTAATGATCACTATGCAGATGTGTACACAAATGCCCTGTACAAACACTTAAGTGACTGCATAAACTCTGATGTACCTGACTGGATCAAAACCAGATCTTCCTGTAAAAACAAGCCACCATGGTGGACTTCAAGTATAAACAGATTATATAATAAGAGGAAGAAACTGCTGACAAAAAGCAAGAGGGATATCACTCTACAGAGGAAGAGTTCCCTTCTAAGCCTAAATGACAAAATAAGAAATCTTGTAAAGTTTTCTAAAGCAAATTACAAAACTAAAATTGCATCCCTGGCCAAGGATAATCATAAGGCATTCTTTAACTACTTCCAAAGTCTAAAAGGGAATGTCCAGCTATGTGCCAAACTGGTTGTAGATGGGATTACTCATACTACACCAGAAGGTATCACCAACCTGCTAGCTGACAGATTCAGTGCAAACTTCACCCAATCTATCCCTACCTACCATATCCCAAACATACCTGATAACAGCCCTCTGGCTAGTATCTGTAGACAACAGGTCATCTGTGCACTCACCAAAGCCAAAAACACGGCCTCAGTGGGACCAGATAATATGCCAGGTTGTTTACTAAACAATGTAAAACAAGACCTAGTGGACCCACATGGTGTTCTCTTTAATCATAGCTTGAGAACTGGCTATGTTCTTGCAGAATGGAGAACAGCAGTAGTAATCCTCCTGCACAAAGGTGGGCCATCAACTGACTCTGGGAGCTACAGACCTATAAGTCTAACCAGCCTCATCTGCAAGGCCATGGAAAGAACTATAAAGGACCTTATCAACAAGGACATAGGCGACCTCCAAATGCTAGACCCAACCCAGTCTGGCTTCATTAAGGGTAGAACATGCTTATTAAACCTGGTAGACTTCTTTGAGAATGTCACCAAAGTCATGGATGAAGGTGAGACAGTGCATGCAGCCTATATCAACCTTGCCAAGGCCTTTGACACAATCCCCCAGTCTGGCATCATTGAGAAACTCTCCCAACAGGGGATTACCCCTTACATTACTAGATGGGTAACCAATTGGCTCACTGACAGAACACACTCTGTCAAAATTGGTGACTCCACCTCAACCAGTAGACTCATCACCAGTGGAGTACCACAAGACAGTCTGTGCTGCGACCCTTAATGTTTGGCATCTATTTCTCAGAAGTCCAGGCCAAAGTAGATGGACTCTGGCTCACCAAGTTCACTGATGATTGCAGACTGGGAACAATCATTGAGTCCCCTAACAATCTCAACATATTACAGGAAGGGCTAACACAAAAACGAATGATTAGTGCCAAAGCCATGGTCTAAAGCTAAATGCAAAAAAATGCATTTTTATTCCCTGTGGCAAAATGGAATTCCCTATAAATTACAATATTGACAGCACCCCACTGAGTTCCAAACCACTGGTGCGAGACTTGGGAACACAGGTTGATAGAAATCTGAATTTTGACCACCAAGTTTTCACAGTAGTAAGGAAAACCTTCTAAGTAGTGCACCTCATAAGCAAGGACATAGCATCCAGGTCAAGGGATGTTATAACTCCACTGTACTCGACCCTCATCAGACCACTAATAGACTGTAATACACCCTTTTGCATGTACCTCACCAGACACCTGCAGCAGCTGTTGAGGCCTCAGAGGTTTCTCACAAAGAAATTACAGGGACTCTAAGCCATGCCCTATGTGGACAGGCTGAAAGACCTGTTACTTTACTCTGTGTCTTGCAGGCTGCTGAAAGGTGACTTGTGTCTGGCCTATAGAGCAATCTCCGACCCTGTCCTAAAGGAAATGCTGCATATCTGCAAGTCAAATGGGACAAGAATCACTCACTCTAGGATCTTAACTTAACCTGTGTCATTAACAGAACATGCTGGAGAAACAGATATGTCTCCCAGAGACTGTCACTTCTCTGGAATATACTTCCTATTCATGTCATATAGAGCTCCTCTCTGACCCTGTTCAAAAGGAACCTAGATAATTGGATTGGAGACCATAAATTCGCCTCTGGGGTGGCACCCATGTCCTTAATGGACAGAGGTAGCTGGTGTTGATTACATGCCAGCTCTGTTCATAAATTCATTCTGCAAACTACCCCCAAAAAAGCAAAAAAAAAACAAATGGAGACACCTGGGATTAACATGGCTAGGCTTGTAAAGGCTCTAGGGCTGTTACCCTAGTAACCTCCTATAAACTTAAGAAACTATTATCCTTTTTCAGTGATAATTTACTTTGTCTCTGCCTCCATGTCACCCTGATGATGTATCTTTTCCCTTCTGTAGTCATTATTCTTCTACTTCTGTATCTGTACAATGTCTGGTGTCGGTCAACAAATGCAACCAAAGCTAAATAGGAGTTCAATGCTTATGGTAATATCTTTGGATTTGGTTACCTTCATCCACATTACTATGTCACACTTTGTGCAGCTTTGCAAAGTTTATTCAGTTAATTGTAAATTCAAACAAAATGAAGACCTGGCTGTACAGATTACAGTGGTTAATGGGGTCATAAAGATGATTACATACATTCTTGTTTGCTAGAATCTGATGTCAGATATTAACTTTTGCAATTATGAATTTCTAATTATTGTGCTAGGATTACACTCAGATCAAACTTTTTCTTGACATGCTGAAAATATTTGAATACATATGGATGGCAACATGTTTCCTGATGTTTTGTCTGACTACTGTGTCTGTAAATGTTGGCTAAACCTTAACTTCACACATCATTATGCAGCTGATAGAGTAGTTTGCCAGGTACCTACTGTGAAGGCTGTCTTGTAAAGATCTTTGTGTGGAAGTTGGTACAGAGTGACATAGAGTACTGCTAATTAGCGTTGTAAGTTCATCACTCAAGATGGTTACGCATGCAGTAACACTTTACCATTAGCAGCGCAAATTAGCTTAACAATGCTGCACTCAGAGTATAACAAAATGGAGATAAAAAAATTATAGTTTTCTTTTTCATGTTTGTATGTCTGTTTGTTACGATCATGAGTTTTGAATAACGTTAACTCACCTAATTCATTCATGTAAAGTAATATGTCTGCTCTAGATTGTTTACATTTGCATTGTGTTGCCAGCTTGATTAACCTATTCTCACCAAACCCATCACTGTCATTCTGCAGTGCACCATCCTATGTATGACTTTCATGTTTGTCTTGTCAATGCACATACTGCAAGTAGGAGACAATACAAGTGTCCAATTATCCCAACACGATGTCACTGCAATGATAGATTGGTACTCCAGTGGTATGCAATGGTGTATGCATATATCATTCCATTATGTGGAACAAGTCAATGCCTACATGCACACCTGGTTCAACACACTGATGAGGTAATGCAATATACAGAAAAGACAATATCTAGATTATAAAAAGTATGTCATCATATGTGACAACCATAGTGATGTTCATTGTCCTGTGCACACATATGCATTTGTTGCATGATCGGGGATGCACAGCACCATCTCTTTCAAGCACTGATTTTTACAATATTCCAATACCCAATTTCACATAGATACTGTGCGTCTTATTCTGTGGCACTTGTGACTAGTATATTGCTCTCTAGACTGTGTAACCTAGATACGTAGGAGATTCAATGCCCCACACGGAAGACGTGTGTGTGTGTGTGTGTGTGTGTGTGTGTGTGTGTGTGTGTGTGTGTGTGTGTGTGTGTGTGTGTGTGTGTGTGTATGTGTGTGTGTGGTATGTGTGTGTGACTGTGTGTATCACTTGGTGGTATAACCACTTCTCCTGAGAAAATGCATGTAACTGCCCTTACAGATCCCTTATCCCTATTTTTACTGCAACATTCCCTCTGAAACACACTGATGAGGTCATCCTGACAAAAGTGCAGTCTCTTTCCTAAAAATTAGACCTCCCCTGTGGCACATGTTAGTATTACAGTGCTCTCTAAATTGTGCAAACCAGATAGGTGGGAGGTTTGTTATCTGTCATGGACAGCTTTTATGTGTGTGTGTTTAATACTTGTTGCTGTCTCCATTTTCCCTGGAGAGAATGTATTTAAATGTGCACACAGCTCCCTTTTAAAAACTTTTAAGGATAAATCCTGCATGGAACACACTGATCGGGTCATCCTGATAAAAGTGAAATTTCTGCCATGAAAGTCAGACATTCTCCTGTTGCACTTGTGAGTAATACAGTTCTCTCTAGATTGTGCAGACTAGATAGGTAGGCAGTTCAATACCCATCATAGAAGACTTGCATGTGTGTGTGTGTGTGTGTGTGTGTGTGTGTGTGTGTGTGTGTGTGTGTGTGTGTGTGTGTGTGTGTGTGTGTGTGTGTGATGTTTGTTGCTATCTCCATTTCCCATTGGAGAGGATACATTTAAATGTCTACACAGCTCCCTTATAATAACTTTTATGGAAACATCCTGCATGAAACACTGATGAGGCCATCCTGACAAAAGTACAATCTTTCCCCTGAGGACATACCTCTCAAACTCTTAGAAAAAAAAAATCTGGACAAAGTCGTAAATAATGGGGGGGGGGGGGGGGCAAAGGCCCAAAAATAGGGAAACTTTAAATATTGTGCTTACAAATTTGGAAAGTTGAAAGAATAACAGGTTTTGCATCAGCATGCATTTTCTCAAGGATATGAAGTCTGAAACTTAAATATCTGTCAATATTTTCTGTCTTCAACTCCCAATGATTTAGCAATGATTTGCCAGAAAATCAAACTTTTATGAGAAGCAGACCAAAAATATAAGGCAAACATCTGAACATCCTGCAAAAATCTGCATTGTTGAGAGGTATGCCTGAGAACCAGACCTTCTCCTATTGTGCTTGTATTTAATGCAATACTCTCTAGCTTGTGCAACTAGGTAGGTAAGAGATTCAGTGCTTAATATGGTAGAATTGTATGTGTGTGTGAGGTTGATTATAGTTAAGTGAACATGTGCTCATTCAACCTATACACTGGATATAATTTTTTAATCAAAGATGACTACATCATCCCCTAGGTCCACCTTTCACATCCACAATTACATTGCTAGACAAGGGGGTTGTTATGCATACTCCTTGTAATGTAATGATTAAAATATTATACATTATGCATTACAGGAATAAAAATTTGCTTGTGTAGGTTATATTTTGTCCAGAGATTTGCACATTAATGCTTAAAAATATCAATATCATGGGCTGAAAGATAGCCATTTAATGTTTTTAGAGGGGAATTGATGTAAAAATTTGTTAAGTGAGGAGCGGGCAGGACGTTTCCATTCTTTAAATGGCATTTTTTTATGTGGCATCAATAAGAGCACATGATTGCAACATTTATGCTGTCAAGCTACACACCTGGTTCAACACACTGATGAGGTAATTGTTTTGCAAGTGTACAGAAGCTATTTGAATGTCAAACATCTTCTGTGGTGCCTACATGTCTGACAGTATTCTCTATAATGTGTAAATAGATAGAGAGGATGTTTGACCACAGCAGTGCTTAACTTCTGCAAGTATGACTACCAATGGAGTCACGATTGTTTTACACACATATGTAGTGGCAACTTTTACAAGCCCTGATTGGCTGTAGAACTACTGCTCCCAGATACATCTCCTTGGCAAAACATTGCTGATGTCATCCCTTCATAGATGCTGTACATCTCAATTGTATTCCTTATTATCCTGTGACGCTAGCTGCTGATAATGCACTGTACAGATGTTGTAAGTGGTGATGTAGATGGTTCAATTCCATAACTGCTTCAATAATGTGACAATTATTACTGTCATATACCATTGGCTACCTCTCAAACACCTTTATGTATCCTTCTAATTATGGGATTGATGTACAGTGCCACTTTGTGACACTAGCAAATTCTAGCATCACCAGGGAAGAATAACATTTTGTCCACACAGTGATTAAATACTGCCAACATACCTGCAGTATGTCACATTTGGAGTGTGCATTCAAGTGTGTTGCATGACTTTGATAATGTGCTTTATACATTGTGTAACTACATATGTAGGATGTTGGAGTCTAGCTGTGGGTATATTTTTCACCCTCATACTGTGTATGTCTTGCCATATACTGCGGTGGTGGTGCTGCGGTAGCGTTGTCACCTCACAGTTAGACATTGCCCATTCGATTCTCAGTTAGAGCATCTTCTGTGTGTTGACATGCATGGATGGGCGTTCCTTTGTTGAAGGTTGTGCATTAGGCCCGGCAAGCCAGCACGTAAAAATCAACTGCCAATCATTAGCAGACCGGAGTTCCGCTGTGGCGACCCCTAACCAGGAAAAGCCGAAAGACAGACTGTGTATGTCTTGCCGTACAGGGTTATTGTGCACATCAAAAACTTCTTAACATAAACATCCAGCTAATAAACAGTGACAGTGTCATTCATTTAACGTGCACTGTCTCAGTTGTACCTCAACACGGTCATGTGGCACTTGTGATTCAGGCAATAGTGTTTAGCTTGTGATCTTGGGTAGTTATTTAAAATCCATCCATTACCGGTCAGACTATGTTGTGTCAGTGATATTGCAACTGTACAGGACACTAACACTGTTATCAAACACACTGGCTTTATATATATATATATATATATATATATATATATATATATATATATATATATATATTTCAATCTCTCTTACTAAGCACTATGACAGTTGGTCACATAGCAATGCTTTTATTTACAGAATTGATGACATTGGTTTGCATGTTCCTTACCTAACATATATGGGAATCACTATCTTCTGGCATGGGGGAATGAGACAACATGCTGTCTGCTGTTGATGAAATACAGCAGTCACAGGTACACATATCCCTTACAGAAAGAACATGATGTAATGCCTTCACATAACCAAGTATGTCACACTTGTAGAGATATTACTACCGTGGTGTGTTCATACTGTATAATAGCATATATTCTCTGCTGTCAGATGCTCATGTGTTCAACAATCACATTCATTGCCTGTTAGCATTGTTGGGCTTTATACTGTAGTGCATGACTGACATATAACAAAGTAATAATGTACCCATTTATATTGTAACAGACCTCCACAATGATTCATCTCAGAGATTGTTTACCACTCATACAGCTGATGTAATAATGTATCATAGGTGGATTGTCATACCAGTTGTAGGAGTTCCACTGTGGTTCTTGTGGTTCATATAGATGTCATTAGTCAGTAGAGTCACATTACTTGCTGTTCAATTCCTGACAGGGTCAATGTTACATTAATGTACAGACATTACATAAACACCATTATCTAGTTATTGCTATCCATTTTTATGTTGGACAATGATATGTTATCACAGTTTGTGATTGTATGGCATTGAAATGTTTATTCAGGGCATGCTGTGCCGTGAGTGCTCCTGTGGCATGTGCATTGAGTATTGACATTTATAGCATACCTACACAGACAGAATGGTGTTAAATTCTTTGACTGTGCATGTCTTGTATGATGATAACAACTTCCTTATCAAAGAATCAGTCATATTGTAATGCTCAGTGTTGTGTAGACAGTAACATGAGTAGCTCCTTTCTGGCATTCTGACTAAATCTGATTGTTCATATTATATCCATACCTCCTGTTTTGACACACACATTTGATTCAGTTATTTATGACAGCCTCCATTGCTATCTGATGTGGTACATGCTGTTAATACAGGGGTCTGGAGAGCACCTTGTATAACAGGCAGGAGTTTGAATAATTAACATCTGTCTGTCAGACTACAATGGCTTCCTCACACTCAAAGGGCCAGCTTTTTCATGTATGTCCATACCAGGTAGGTCATCAGCATACCTTATATGGTATGGTAGCACTGTTTGCCATTCAGGGTTGTTCTTCCTCATGTGACCAATATGCACATGTCTGTCATGTGACCAATATGCACATGTCTGTGACTCCCATGATTACTATGCATCTCTCTGATATCTGTTCGGATATGCGTCCTAAAAGGACATGATACAAATGATTCTTAGGTCACCCCTTGCTCATATGCATTATCTATTCACAGGATAATTATGCTCTGCATTACATGTCACCCCCCAGACATGTGTTTAATACTGCAGTTGTTTCGTTCACAATATGCGTCTTAATGGCAGATGTGTGATTCTATAAACATGCCTTACTGTATGAGATGCAGGGAGACCATCAGGAAATGTGATTGGGCCTTTGTTACAACACTTTCTATTATATTACTGCTTTTGAATTGTTGTTCTGTCTCTTTTTCCTGTAAATTGTATGTGAACATGCCCAGTATTAGTATGCCAGACATGATTGCAAATCAGTAATGGCAAAATTGGAGTGCTGACATGTCATTTGTTCAGTGATGTCATTGGTCACGTATGTATTTTGTTTGATATTAGATTGCCGTGTATCATTTAAATAACTATATAACACTTGTTTGTCTATTACATGCTTGTAGGTGATGGAAGCCTTTCCTACTGGTGTTACTGTTATTCTTTGCAAAAATATATCCATTGCTGACTCTGCTTCACATGGGTGAGTAGCCTGTTCCAGAGCATGAGGATCCTCTGAGGCACATAACTGTCTCATCAACATGTCTTAGCTATGTCATGAGGAAAATGTAATTCCTTGGATCTGGTGGTTCTGATGCTGTTCATTTTGTGGAAGTAAAAAAGGTCCATCAGAGCTGGATCTGAGGGTGCCTAACATAGCAGGCATATCTTGCCTCTCAACAACACATAGAGAGAACAGAGAGAAGATGATCTGTATAGGACAATGTGTTTATATCCTGACTCTCCCAATAAGGAACCTTTGTGGGCATTTCAGTTGTTGCATATGTCCATTCAGGTACATGCCAAAGGAGGCACCTGACTCAATAGCAGGTCCTATAAGGACCGGATAAAGTGGTATCATGACTTCCCTGGACTAGGATACCATGCCCTTACCTATAAGTTGTACGACATGTTGGCTAAAGGCCAGATCACTGTCCACATACATTCTCTTGTACATATGATGAGATGGATAATACATTGGTGCTGTCAGCTTTCATACATCCTTTTATGCTATGACTACATTCTATGTATTCATCCATAATGTATCCTCTGTCCTTGCAAACTGTTATCTAAAGTCAACCATTTAATTAATATGTACTTCACATCTTCACTCCACTTTGTTCCACTGCAGCTTTATGTCCCTGTCCACATCCTTTATCACGTCTGTTATTATTTGTGTGTGTACCTGCAGGATTGACATTCATACTAATTAGCATTATATCAATGTTGCAGTTTTTATGCCCAAAATGCTTCTTATACACTTTTATCACATTTGCGTGTGGAATATGAGTACACTTTAAACATTTCCCATCTCCAACAATCGCACATCATTATAACACATTATTGTGTACCATTTCCCTCATTTTGCTTCCCCTCATTCTGTCTTGTTTTCCTGTACTTGCTCTTAAACATGCCTGGGCTACAGTGTATGCTCATATCTGAGCATTGCCTATATGTGATCCCTTTTGTTTATATTGTGTGCTGCTTTCTGCAAGCACCTTTCCATGGCCACGAGCATTATTGCTGGCAATGGAAAGGTGTCTTGCATCCATGTAGGCTCAATGAGCTGCATACATATTTGATTAATACTGTTGCTCATTGTACTAACATGCTTAAATTGTGTAGGTGCCATGTGGTGCCTACACAATTGTTAATAAATCCCATGCATAGATTTTGTCTATACAAGTGAAATAGAAATGTGTCTGCTCAAATGTATCACAGTGTATTTTTGTAAGGTATTCCAATTTCTTCTGCATTGTAGATCATATAAATTTACTGCTAACCTGAACTTCCGTGGCAGCCACGTTTACCTCACATACAAATTACCACTCTACTTTCATGAATTATAATTGCACCCTGACTTAGGAATGGGGTCCATTCCCTTTATGGTATTAAAAATTCAAAAGATTTGGATAAATTAAACTGTACATTTACAGTTTTTTGTTAACCTACAAAATGTTGACGTAACATTTTGTCTCTAGAGTAACCAAATTTTTAGGCTGGGTCAACAACATTTTGAATAAATTTGTCACCTGAAATCAAATACCAATATTTCTGAATAAATGTGTTTGATGTGAAGCATATTGGTTCCAAAAGTGGACATAAATCTAATAAAATCAGAGAATATTGGCTGCTCCCTATTAGTGTACCCGAGAGTCACCAATCTATCAGTATTTCTAAGACTTTCTCTAACTTGTTTAAGGCTATGATGAGTATACACTGTTTATAAAAATGCAGTAGTGAGGGTATCAACCTCCCTATTAAAATCACCCTATGTGGTTCAAATCCTGTTAATGCAGAGAAACTGTGATTTGGGAAGAGCCTGAGTAATATGTCCAGAATGGCAACTGTCTTTGTATAGCAATGAGTTTCTTTTGAATGGCTTTCTATAAATACAACTGCAAGCAGAACCATCAATTAACTTTGCTATACTGACATCTGAATAATTCATCAAAAATAAATCATACCTGGCTTTGAATCTATTTTCATAACAATTGCTATTAAGATAACCAAAAACTGCTGAAATTCTACCAGAGGGCCTTCCCAATCTAGTCAGTCATCATCCAAAAAATGATGCCACATTCTAATTGCCTTAAAATAAACATTTTCTGAGGAATTCAAATATATTTCTCTTCTGAAAAGTCCATAAAGATGTCCACATAAATGGGGCAAAGGATGCCCCCATAACAGTTTCACTAACCTGAAAATAACATTTGTCCTTAAAAAATATTAATTTCTTAGTGAGAATGTGTTTCAATGGGGACACTAACATTTATTGAATTCATTGGAATAAAAAAATAGATTTATTTAAATAATAATGTTCTGCTTTAATCCCCTCTTCTTGTGGGGTACTGTTATAGAGAGAGATGCAATACCCAAAGTTGTCAAATAAGAATCATTTTTACGTCTTTGGTCTTTAATGATGTTACAAAAGTGAATAGTATTCATAATTCTAGCTGTAATTAATTAATTAATTAAATTAATTTAAGGAGCGGTTTTAAGTAGAATTCCAATACAACTGAGCAATGTTCTGTTAAGAGACTATAGGTCTCCCTGGTGGTGGTGGTAGTGGAGCTATTCATATGTATTTTTGTTATAAAATAAATAATCCAGTTAGATGGTCAATCAAAAATTAATTCACTCCTGTTATTTGTACTAACAATAACTGCATCAGCAACAGACTGTAAAAAAATTATATGTTTTAAAATTGGGTTAGTATCCCTAGTCATCCATTGATAAACCTGTTGTTCTGCTTCAGATATAGCTCTGTGCCTCTCTATCATAATCTTCAGGGACGTATATATAATTGCACCCCTTATCATCTTCATGATAATAAAATCTGATTTTTGTCTAAATAGAAACAAAGCATTTCTCGCCATCTGACTCAAATGATAAGAATTATAAGAATGATTCCTAAAGCTAATATGCTGATTATAATTTATGTCATTCATCACTGTTTTCTCACAAATTGATATGGTGGTTTGAAATCTGTTTTTTTTAACTGAAAACATAGTGGTCTTTCAACTTGTGACTCAATAGCTGGCTTATGAGTTTCAAACCAATAACTTAAATTAAATTTTTTTTTACAAAATGTTATTAAATCCTGAACCACATTTAAATTAATTTTTTTTTTTACAAAATGTTATTAAATCCTGAACCACATTTAAATGAGATATAAAAAGTGAAGGTTGGAATGCTAGGCCTTTATTAAGTGAAGTCATTCAACAAAACAGCTTTGGTCAAATGAACAATGAAATTATTTGAGGTTTCTTTGATGTCATTAGGTTCTGAAATATTTCCATCATTTTTTCTTTAATGTTGATGCCCCACCCCCCTTACTTCCCCTTAAAGTGTTTTAGATTTGAGCATTTATTCACTGGGGAGGACTCCAGCAATTCTGCATCTGTATTAGTGTTGGATGAAAAGTCCAGAGTAGATTCAGTAATGTGAACTACTGAGCTTCTCGAAGTCCGTGTTTTACATTTTATATGTCCCATTCTTTTTTATTAAACTTTGGCACATTTTCAGAGGAATACTTCCCTTTTCTGTTTTTTTTTTCCTTATAAAGGCAGCATCATTAATGTAATTGTTCATATTTCACTGTTTCATTTTCCTAGCTTTAAGCTCCCCATCCAAGTTTTCAATATTTTAATACCATTTAAAATATGTAGTATAACACCATCATTAACAAATAATAAAACTTAATTGAAGGCAATGGTGGCATTCTCATTTAAATTAGGAAGAATGCTTTCATAATGCTTAATTAGGAGGTCAGCTTACATTAAGAAAGCAATATTTTGGATGGTTCAACATTTACTTACAAAGGATACATTATCAGTTCCAACTCTGGGTTTTACATGTACCTGTAGGCCATCTTCATTTGAAAATAACCTTTCAATGTCTGTAGATGCCATATAGTTCCTCTGAGGTTGTTTGTATGCTGCGTCAACACTGCAAATGAATCCACTATTGCAGTGCTGTCTACACTGGTAGAAGCTTGGTCAATCCGAGTATCCAAATCTTGTGTTTTGTTGGTGAGTGGTTGGAACCATGTTAACATTGTCTATATCCATAGAGGACATGGCTATTAAACCCATCAGATCAGGAGAAGCCATGGAATTTAAATCCCATAATAACTAGGATCTTAATAATCCAATCAATAAACCCACAAGCACTAACATTTTCAAAAGTTTTTTTTATACTGTTCAAAATGTGTTCATATGCAGGATCATTAACAAAAATGTAAACTTTATTCATGGCAATGATAACATGCTTAATCAACTGGTTGACATTAAGGAAGAAATATGTTGGATGCACACATTAAACTGTACAAAGCAAAACCACTGGTCTGTTTTGGGGCAGGAGTTTGGAGAATAAACAATTCAGATTTCCATGGAGCTTTAGTTTTTTGTGTTTTCTTATTACTGTGATCTTGGCAACTGGTTTTGTATTCTGATCATATACCAGTGTTGGTGGAATATCTATATCTATATCTATGCCTATATCTATATCTATATCATCTCTAGCTATATCCATATCTGATTTATATCAATATATCGACAGAGGTGTCTGTATATATATATATATATATATATATATATATATATATATATATATATATATGAGAGAGAGATGGAATCCATATCCATACTCTCTTTATCTATCTAGCTATATATATATATATGGGTCTACCTGAAAATGGCGAAATCGCAGAATGCCGACAATGAGAACACCGACACTGGAAGATCAACAACGGAGAAGACTGACAGTTAAGTATCCCGACGCTGAGAACACCGACGTGTTAAGGTAAGCGTGGATATGGACGGACGTTAGGGTCAGTGTGTGGGTAAGGTAAGTGTGTGATGGTGATGGACTTGAGGGTTAGGGGTGGGTTAAGTGAGTTAGGGTTAGGGTGCGGGTAAGGTAAATGTGCAATAGTGATGGAGTTGAAGGTTAGGGGTGGATTAAGTGAGTTAGGGTTAGGGTGCGGGTAAGGTAAGTGTGTGATAGTGACGGACCTTAGGGTTAGGGTTTGGGTTAAGGTTAGTGCGTAGATAGTTGTGTATGTAAGGTTTAGTGTAGGTTTGTAAGGTTTTTGGTGTGCTTATGATGTGTGTGTGTGTTTTTTGGGAAAGGCATTTGTTTTGTTGTTTGTTGGGATTTTGGTTTGTCGGGCATGTGAAGTTTTGTGTTTTTGAACTTTTTTTTTCGTTTTTTTCGTGTCAGTTATTTCGTTGTCGGTGTTTTGGCGTGTTGGTGTTTTCAGATAGACACATATATATCTATAGCCATATATATATATATATATATATATTGTTTAGAATAGTCAGTTGGAGAGGTCAGAAGAGATTGGAGTGCTCTGAGAAGAAGCATGTAAAAATATGGACAACACACAAACACACATGCATATACACACACACACACACACACACACACACACACATTCAGTTTGGTGACTTTGGGTTCTTGAACTGTGTCAGAAAGCTTGACTGTTTCTTTATTATGCTGTCCATCAATCACCTTCATAATTAACATATATAAATAGTGGACTGAAAGAGCACCCTTGCTTTACTTCAATTTCTTTTCAATTGTAAGTGTAAATTGTGCGCTTGCTAATGGTATAAATTACTTTCCAAATCCATAAACCTGCCAAAACTTATACATTTGTTTATGCATTATCATGCACGTTTGATATATCACACATGACCTTTCTACCTGTTACACTTCTGTATTAGAACTATTTTGAGAAATTGACTCATCACCTGCCAACAGCAAATTGGAGAAGTCACATTTGTAGAATGGTATACTTGCTGAAACTATGACATTAAAAGAAACATTTTATTCAGAGGGCAAACCCATCTGCCGCCCCTATGTGGTTATCTCTAGTGTTACATTCCTGTGGGGATAACAGAAATGCAAATAAAAAGTTATACTAAAGCACTGGACATAGTAGCTACATCATTTAATCTCTGCCATGCAGATATTAAACATTGTGGTTGATGTATCCATAGTCTTATTATCAGATTTTATTTGTGTCAGTTAAACATCTGGTATGTAGAGGGTCAGGTTTTGGTCCTTTACTGAGTTTTTTTATAAGAAAGTACCCTAAATGGGTGACAAATATCTCACAAAGCTGACATTTTGAAGTGCAGCAAAATAATGCACATGCATTTTAAGATCTGTATATAAGGAGAAGTGGGGCTGGAGAAATATAATTCCATGAGAAATTAATAGTAGGACTCTCCTGTTTCCTCTAGTACTGCATTTAATATGTTATGCAATCTCATTTATCACATTTTAATCAAAGTCTTATCATTAGGAGCAAAAAGAACATATATTTGCCAACTAGGCAGATAATATGGGGCAAGGGAATCCATTCTTAACACCTGTTGCATCATGAGGTGATGGATGCAGTATAGACTGCAGGTCTTATGAAATGTACAAAGTTTAGAACTATTATGGAAAGGATAGTTGTAGGAAGGATGTAGTTACTGAGAATGAAAGAAATGGAGAAAATGCGGACCCCATTAACAAGGTAGCAATATTTTACTACCTATGTAATGCACTATGCATATGACTTTTGTCATGCATTGCTAGCATTTTTAATATTCTATTGTTAAGTATTGTAAATTTTACCTACCATCTACTTGCATATGTAACTTTAGTTTATATATTTCTTTGTTTCTAACCCCAGGCTGAATCTGGAAATAGCCTGTTGGGCTCAATGTTCTAACCCGGCTAACAAAATAGAATTAAATAAATAAATACACAGATAAATATGTGACTATGTAAATAAATCAATGAAGGATAAATAAAGTAATACTTGACACAAAGAACCTGCCGTTAACAATGACTGGGCTGAAAAGATTAGCCATTGGATGAGATCCACCAGCCATGTGGTATTGCTGCACTGGACTGGGGGGAGGAAGCTTACACTATCTATGTTCATTTTTGGAAAGCCCTTACAAATGCATGCATTTAATTTCCTGAGATATCCTTACTCCCAAAAATGTTTAGCACTTAACATGACCTGTCTTCATTTTTTGTATTCTTTTGTTAATGTATTCTCCACTTTCCATAAACTCAAACATGTTGGTCCATTCCCCAAGTGTACAGATTACATGTTGATCACACTGAAGGGGGGGGGGGTCACGTCTTTTGGCTCTTTTAACAAGAGCATTGTTTATTAAAATACTTCTTGTTAAAATTACATATGACTTTCAATGTTTGTGTCTTCTCTGTTTTTCAGGAAGTGGATGTGTATTATAAACATATTATAAACACCATCTGCTATACATAGTTGAGAGGATAAAACAGGATGGTCTATATTGTCTCCTCTTTGCTTCCTTGACTTTTATTCTTTTACATCTTTGTCACAGTCTCTATTTCAATCTGTCTCTGTTAACTTTTTTTGTGATCTCTTTCATTTCTGTCAATTTGAAAGCTGTACATTGCCCCTATTTGTCTACTCTGCATTTTGAGCTGATACTCTACATTTAACGAAATCTGATGCTGATTTCTCTGTGAGATAAAATACCCAGATGTCTCTCAGTACATGATATAGTTTGTCATTCCCTCAGAAAGGCTCTGTAGGCAGAATGCATTCGCTTGGATTAACTGAATTGTGACTGCGTGCATTGTGCAGTGTTGCTTGGCACACTGCCTGTTGTACCACTATATAGTGATAAATGATTGTGTTATGCGATAATATACATCTAATCAGGCTGTGGACAACACAGAGCTAGCCAATTTGTGTATAAAAGACAGAGACAGTGCTTGATCTGCTGTTTCTAGCTGAAGTGAAGATGCGGTCATCACTAATAAAAAGGCACAACAAATTCAGTGTAGTTTTCATAAACAGCTTCTATAATCTTTGACTCTCTTTGAATGGAACAGTTTCAGATCTTGACCGGATGTACTGTGAACTAAAAAGGAGCATTTAAAAAACTACGGTAGTCTGTTCCTGTTGACCTATTAAGATTTTAAATTCTCACTGACCAGAATTTATTGATGGATGAGTACACATTTTAACCACATACTGATTTTGGGTTATTTATAAGTGCATATTTCATATGAATTGAACATTTTAAGAGAAAGCATACCTTTAGACTGTATTACTTTGTAGATTTTTAGTTTGCAAACAAATTTGAAAGACTTCAGAACCAACCAGCCTTTCTATAAACACATTTGAACTAGGCTGTGCTAAGACATCAAAGTAATCTTTTTCTTCACTTCGCACAGCCATAAAATATTGAAAGAAGGAACAAAGACAAAGGTTTGGTCATCCAAAATGAACACTTTTTCTTCAGGACTGCAAGGTGTATTCCGAAATCTCTGGAAGGATGTCTGTTTTCGAGTCTGTAGCAGAAAGGAAAACATGGAAGTGGATCATATTCACATGTTACAGCAAATGAGGTAGGGTTGCTCTGATTTCAGTTTGCAGCATCTCTTAGTTTGTTAATGTAGTGATATAACATATTGCTGCTGGTGTGACTGAGGTGTACTTATGTGCCAATAGGGGACTGGACATTAGAGTGGTAGTAAGGCACTAAGATACAGGTGTGAAAACGTTATCAGTGCTATTTTACTGAACACCTTGTTCATTTGGGTAAACAATTAAAAACATTTGATCTAGCAAAATTTGTTCTAGTGTGCTTACTCAATTATTTGTGTAAGGTATGGGGAAGGCAAGTGTGAAGAAGTACTGAAAACATTGCTCTTGTGAAAGAATAAATTATTGCAGCTGAACATGATTTACCAGTCCTGCATAGTTAAATTAATTCATATGCTTTCACTTAACATTTATTATTTACAATTGCTGCTGTTCTCTAATGTTGGCAAAGTTCAGCTGGTGCAAAATCATTTACATGGCTCTTGCAGACATCAGAGAGCTGTGTGATTTGATTTAAAGTTATACAGTATAGAACTGCTAGGGCGTGGCAGTTAGCATAGGTCTGGCAGTCAATGCAGAAGATTAAGGCTATTAGGTAATAACAGAATGCTTTGTAATCCAGGGCTTGAGTCCCTCATTATCCATTTGCCTACTGTGTGATTCTGAGCAAAGCACTTAACTAAACAGTGCTCTGGGACAATTGGAAAAGACTTCTCAGTGGTCTCTTGGACCTTATGGCTAGCAACTATCTACAAATCTAACACGACTTGTATTGTTCAAACCAAATTATGTAACTGATATGAGTGACTCATGGTACAAATCTATCTCTTTATTATAAAACATGATAATAACTTTTTAACAGTTTTTTATGTATACATTTGTTAATCGGGGAGTTTGGCCAATGTACTCTTTCCAACCAGTTTATAATTTTGCAGAATTTTTCTGATTTCGGAGTGGTAGCACAGGCTAAGATATTTAAGTAAAACTATTATTTTTCCACCAATATATTTCTATTGTATGCATTTTTCAAAGTAATGCATGCATATGCATACTAACTGATCAAATTAAAATGTCAAGATTCAATTTCAATATTTTAAGACAAATGAGAATATATGGAGCATGCTATTATGGAGAGCTGGTAAAACAGGGTGTGATTCTCAATGTCCCACCTTGATTCAACAGTCCATTGAAATGTGACATACAAACTGACAAATAATTTATAACTGTATTAACACCAAGTGACTGCATAAGGCTTGGTTTTAGCAACAAGTGTGCTATGCAGCATTCATTATAAATACATCACTCTGTAAAACAAATTATGGTGATCACTGCTGATTTGACTATGTCTGTCTGCATGCATATGCCACTACATTCATGCTGTGTGTGCGTGTTATGTGTATATACACGTTTGTGCATGTGTGTGTGTGTGTGTGTGTGTGTGTGTGCATGCAAGTGCATTTGTTCGTGAGTGTGTGTTAGCGTGTGTGCATGCATGCAAGTGTGTTTGTGAGTATGCATGTGTGTGTGTGTGTGTGTGTGTGTGTGTGTGTGTGTGTGTGTGTGTGTGTGTGTGTGTGTATCACGAGTATGTGATATGTATTTCAATAGTACATCGTGCTGTACTGGGAGTAAAAAAAAACAAGCAACTATGCAATCATTTGCACCATCATGTAAAAAAGAGTTCATCCTATAGTTGAGTTTAATTTGCTGGAAAAGTATTTAACTTTTGGTGATGTATCTACCTGTGTCATGTCATTGATGCATTGAATACAACTGTCACCTCATGACTGTGGTACAAATGATCACATTTTTGTTTATGTTAAGGTGATAGATCTGAGTAGCTAAGTCATATTAAGTTTATTTCTTATGGTTCTTGACCCACACTGAGCAGCACAATTACTTTACTGATGCAAATGTGAGATACAAATGGAGGAACTTGTTATAATTTTCATCCACTAAATTGAATGAGATAGTTTAAAGCCATCTAAAATGAGCAGATCAGTATTTCTTTAAAAGGTGAAACAAAACAATTTTTTTTGTGCTTTGCTGCCCTGCTATCATCCTGCCCGTTGTTATGTTTATTATGGAAACTCATACAGATCTCAGCTCATCTCTTGTATATGCTAAACATTCCTCTTATACAGTTGCTGCAAAGTTGCTGTGGTCTAATCATGGTTTCAGAGAGATCGCTAGTTAAGCACTGTCACAGAACATAAAACCTTCTCACGTCCTGTGTAACTGAGATAAAATACTTCAGTCCTCCTTAATAGTTTCTACCCCCTGGGCTGTGCGGGAGGTCGTAAAGTGGAACTGTAGAAAATGTAAATGACAGAAATTTCTCCCACGTATGTGCATACCTCTCAGTCCCTTAGCACACAAATTCTGTACTCAGCAAAAATTATGGAGGGACAAAGGCTCAGAATCAGGGACAGATTTTAAATATCACTCATAAACTTAGAAAGTTGATAGAATAACCATTTTTCCATTACATTTTCTGAAGAATGTAAAGCCTTAGTTTCATAGTTTCATAGTATAGTACAAGGCTATCTGCCCTGGGGCATTTGTAAGCCTAGCCATAGTGATGTGGCTTTTGCCACCCCATGAAGTGGTACAAAAATGTACACAATAAATCTAGAATACTGTGCCTCTGTTTAGTAGTGACACAGTGAAGGTCCCCTTATATAATAGAATTAGTTTACTGTGACCCTGTCTAGCAGTGACACAGATGTGACCCCTGGGGTAAACTTACGATCTCCCATCCACTCATCAAGATTTCTCTTGAAGAGAGTCAGTGAGGGGCTCTGCCTAATATGAACTGGGATCCTGTTCCAAAGCATGGGAAGCCTCTGGGTTATGAATCTATCCCTCCAGCATGTCGTATTCATACTTGTGCCAAGGTTTAAGTCTTTAGCTCTCGTGGTCCTGATGGATTTGGATTTTTTGAGGTGGAGCATGTCCATCAGATCCTGATTGGACATGGCCTTGTACGTCAGGCGGAGATCACCTCTGAGCAGGCTGTATGCTACTGAATAGAGCTGAAGTTTCTTTAGTCTGGCAGAATAAGACATATGTTGGAGACCCTTGATCCTTTTGGTGAGGTACTTTTGAGGTCTCTCCAGCTGTTGCAAGTGCCGGGTGAGGTACATACCAAAGGGGGCATTGTACTCAATCATGGGTCTGATGAGGGAGGAATACAGGGGTACAATGACATCCTTGGATCTGGATGTGAAACCCTTCATGATGAGGTGTGCAAGGTAGAATGTTTTTCTAACCACTTTGGCAACGTGGGTGTCAAATGAGAGGTCGCTGTCTACTTGGGTCCCTAGGTCTCTGATTACTTTTTCCATACTCAGTGGGTTGCTGTCTATGTGATAATTTGTGGGTACTTTGTTTTTTCCAAAAGGGATGACTATACATTTTTTGGCATTTAGTTTAAGGCTGTGACTACGGCACCAGTTGTCCGTTTCAGTGAGGCCTTTTTGTAGGATGTGTGTATCTGCTGGTGTATCGACTATGGCACCTAGTTTGCAGTCATCTGCGAACTTTGTCAGCCACAGCCCTCCCATGTTTGCTTTAACATCTGAGAAATAAATGCCGAACAAGAGGGGTCCCAGGACAGATCCCTGTGGGACACCACTTGTGACTGGCTTTGAGTCTGACATTGCTCCAGCGATTTTAACTTTATGGGTTCTGTCCTTTAGCCAGTTTGCAACCCATCTAGTGACATAAGGGTTTACTTTTAAGCTGTTTAGCTTATCTATGATGCCTGAGTGGGGTATTGTGTCGAAGGCCTTAGCCAAGTCCAGGTATGCTGTATGGACTGCTTTGCCCTCATCAATGGCTCTAGTGACTGTTTCGAAAAAGTCAACCAGGTTTAAAAGGCAGGATCTGCAAATTACAAAGCCGAACTGGGTGGGGTCAAGCGTCTCTAGGTCCCCTATGTCTCCGTTTATGAGTTTCATAATGATTCTTTCCATAGCTTTGCAGACCAGGCTAGTCAAGCTTATGGGGCGGTAGTTTCCAGGGTCTGTAGAGGCACCCCCCTTGTGGAGTGGGACCACTGTTGCTGTATGCCAGTGTTCAGGTACATATCCCGAAGTAAGGCTAAGGTTAAATAGGATTTTTATGTGTGGGTTTAGCTCCTCTTGGAGTTCACATAACACGCACCCCGGGATACCGTCAGGTCCCATTAATGCTGTGTTTTTTGCTTTGTTTAGGGCGGTTCTTACTTGGACATCTGAGATGACAGGGAGATTACATTCAGCTGGGATAAGTATTTCTTCTTTTGGGGGTGAAGGAGGCGAGAAATTTGCACTGAACCTGTCAGCCAGAATGTTAGCAATATCTGTGGGTTCAGTGTATTTTTTGTTGTTGTGAACCAACTCTGAGCATATCTGAGGGTTTCCGCCCAGGTTTCTAACATAGCTGAAGAAGGCTTTGTGGTTATCTTTAGTGTCCTTGGCAATTTTTCTCTCAAAGTTTGCCTTGGATGTTTTTATGAGAGAACGTAGTTTTCTGCTAATGTTGATCAGAGATGTCTTCCCTTCATGGGATTTCACTCTGACGTGCAGTAGCTTCCTTCTTTTGTTATACAATTTGTTTATGGCTGAAGTTCACCAGACAGGACGCTTACATTTGGTGGAGAGGGACTTGGATTTGTTTGGGATTGCAGGCTAAGAGTAGAGCTTCCTTAAGGGAAAATTTGAAGAACAGACTTGGCGGAGCCAGAAAAAGTATAACCGGCGCTGCGCTATGCATATGACCGCGCAAAGCCATGCAAACGCGGATTTTAAACAGTGAACTACAAAAGAGCTGGAAATGGTCCCAAACAACCAATTACTACAGCTTCTTGTGCTGAGGTCACTTCCCCCAAGGACAGGTAGACTACTCAAGGCTCCCCACTCCCACTGGTGAGCAAAGAAACTTCCTTCTATCCAAGTAAGGTAATGGACAACACAGGAACTACACCACAGCCCAGAATACAGCAATGCCTGTAAACTGGTCTAAACTAGTTGAGGAAGGCGGGAAAACAAGGATTATTTTTTTTGTTTTTTTTTTTTGGTAGAAACACACAGAAAATGCAGAGACAGTGATAAATTAGTTACACAGGCTAGCACACTTTAGTGGGCAGCCTCCACAGTTAAATTAAACAAACGAACAAGCAAACTTTCGATCAAATTCGACTAAAAAGTAACTTTAAGTGCAGATTTTAAAATAATGCAGCAATCAGTTAAATAACAGTTCAGGCTAGTTCAAGGTAAGCTACAGAAGCTATTTCAAGTGAAAAAAAAGCAAAGATACTTAAATCCAGAAGGTAGTCACTTTTTCGAGTTCCTTGCTGCTAGGACCACTCTGTAAACCCACGTGGAGCTTGTCTGAGCAGTATAGCCAGAAAAAAATGCCCAGAGGCGGATTTTAAACAGTGAACTACAAAAGAGCTGGAAATAGTCCCAAACAACCAATTACTACAGCTTCTTGTGCTGAGGTCACTTCCCCCAAGGACAGGTAGGCTGCTCAAGGCTCCCCACTCCCACTGGTGAGCAAAGAAACTTCCTTCTATCCAAGTAAGGTAATAGACAACACAGGAACTACACCACAGCCCAGAATACAGCAATGCCTGTAAACTGGTCTAAACTAGTCGAGGAAGGCGGGAAAACAAGGGTTATTTTTTTTGTTTTTTTGGTAGAAACACACAGAAAATGCAGAGACAGTGATAAATTAGTTACACAGGCTAGCACACTTTAGTGGGCAGCCTCCACAGTTAAATTAAACAAACAAACAAGCAAACTTTCGGTTGTTTGAGCAGTATAGCATTAAATTCAAATGTCTATATTAGTTAGTAACTTCAGTCCTCAGAGACTGCGAGAAAACCACACTTTTTATATGAAACAGACCAAAAATATGAGACAAAAATCTGAACATTCTGCAAATTCTGGACGGTTGAGATGCATGCATAGATGTGATAGCTGCCATTGCAGAGAAAAGGAATGTATTCATTGTCATAACTGTTACAGTTCTTTAAAGAACTCAGTACTCACTGTTACATGTTTTGAAATTGTATTACAATTGTTGCCTCTATTTTTTTTTTTTTTTTACTTTGGTTTTTGTTCTCATATTCCCTTACCTGAACTATGTATGATGAATACTAATTATAGCTACTATAGTAAATACTCTGCTGTGTGATTTCTTTGCTGTTTTTAGTGTGAGATGACATATAGTCTATACTTCTAGTCATGTAATTAATCACAGTTTTCTTGTACAAATGTATTATCCTGTATTAATATCTGTACTGTATACATGTTACATATATTACTGTTTGGTATATGTTGGAGCTTTTCTCCCCAGGCCTCCGCTGAAAATGGACATGTGTCCAGTTTGACCTTTCCGGTAAACAAATGTAAAATAAATAAAATAAATAAATAAAATAATTGTAGCACATGAAAACTTTGCAGAAGTCACACTTTTTTCCAGCAGATATTGCTTGGGTTTTGATATCAGTAACTGTCAGAAATGTTAATAGAGTTACAACTACAGAATGCTATAAATGAGATTACCCATGGGTAACCATTTGAAATGTTGGGACCTGCTAGACTGAGTCCTGAAATGTGGAGACTTAAAGGCCGAAGGATCGGACTTATATATACTAAGTCCCAGATACTATTTTTCAGAATATTTCCTTTTCTCTGAGGTATGGCAATCTTGGAATTGGTCTATATAAGTTCAGGGGGTGTGGGGGGTTGCCTCCCCATATGGGGGGGGTGCAGAATTTGCTTGCCGGCCTACAAAAAGATGTTTAAAAGAGACGAATGACTTTCAAGATTCACTCCTATGTTTTCGGTCTTTTTTTTCGGCTTGTCAGCATTTGACATTTTGAGTGCAGATATTTCAATAGAGAGCTTTTCCCATATCAAAAAATATAATGAATGTTTAAAATGTCACTTGATCGAAATGTAAAGCATGCACCACAGCATGTTAAACATTCACAAAATAGATCAACAGTACATCGAAACAGGACATTTTTCTGATGCATTCATTATTCATAACCTGATGACATCAGCTCAAATTTATTTGAATAGTAATAGTATTACAGGAAGGTCTTTTTTAAAGTTTAGGTAAATGCTAGGGTTAAGGTTAACATGCATTACTAAGGTAGACACAGGGGCTTCGATGAATACAGCACAAACATGTTTTTCTGAATATTATATTGAAAATAATGTTCAGCAGTCACATAATGAGTTAATTAGAAATGTCATGAAGTATAATAGATGCACAAAGCAAGTACAGAGTATTTTATATAACAATTCATCTATACTAACATCAGTACCAGAATTTAAAGAATTGTTTGGTAATAGTCTGAAATGTGTATATAAAAAGGAAAGACATTTAAAACATCTGTATTATAAAGATATATATTCATCTGTAGTGTTGTCTCTGACTACAAAGGGGGCTGTGCCCTGTTGCAATTGTTATTTCTGTGACATGATTTGACAAGATACAACTTTTAAACATACAGCTACTAATAAGAAATTCTTTTTTCCAATGCTTTCCAGCATGTACAACTGAAAATATATATCTTGCTACCTCTGTATTAGGTAAATATTTTTTATATTGGAAAGACTTCTAGAAAATTAAAGGAAACAATAGGTGAACATCATTCTGTCATTAGAGGAAAAATAAATACTAATGCATTGTCTAAACATGCAAAAGCAAAGGGGTCTGACCACAATTTTAGGTTTAAAGTTATTCATAACATTGTTAAAGACATGAGTAGTGACTTGTACCAGTGAGTTGAATTATTTGAATACAAATGGATCAATTAGCTGAGGGCTGATGTTTACCCAGGTTTAAATTCCATCCCTACTATTAGCTAGTATATTTTCTTCACCAAGACTATATGACATGCATGGCAGGTACATCACAAAAACATAGATGAGGCATTTGATCAGTTATTCTGACATGTATAACAAGTAATTTACATTACATTTGTTGGAGAATGATAGAGGAGTAATGAGGAGAAAAGAAAGCCAGGAAAAAAAAAAAAAACAGATGGGAAGCATGTTTCTGTAGGAAACATAAGCTGGCAGGCACAGAAACAGACAGAAAGGTAAAAAGAGAGAAAGGATAGCAACATATACTCACTCAAGGACACTGATAAACAATATATTAAAATTTTATTTATTTTATTTTTTTATTTATTTTACATTTGTTGACCGGGCTAGTCTAGCTGGATACATGTCCATTTTCAGTAGAGGCCCGAGGAGTTAAACTCCAGAGTTTAAGAAGTACATTTACTATATTACAAGAAAGTAAGGGAAAACAATATGCAAAGAGTACACACAAAATGAGCCAAAAAAAAAATTACAAGCAAGGTTATACAGTTAACAATATAAAAGATTAACAAAATTGTGTAATTAACTGACAGTAGAGAGATTTTTATCACCATCCTTCCTGTAATATCATAGATTTATTATTTATCAATACATATTTCATATCATTTAAGGAAATTACACCTCAATTATATAAAAAAAGAAAAAAAAAAGCTTTCTGTACTGCATATGCAAAATATATACAACCCACAAAGACAATGATGGCAGAGCTGACTTCAGGCAGAGCCATAGAAATAAAAGTAAAGTAAATGGAATGTGTTATAATTAATGAGGTACCCAATTATTGTCGATTTGTTTGTCATGTGATCTGTAAATGACTGAAATATGAGTTGATTTTATTATGAATTATTTTTACCTGAAGAATCATTGTATGCAAAGGCTTGTTAATATCACTTCATTTTATTTAAGTGTTTTTCCTGTATTGACATGAACAAGTTATAGAACATTTTTTTCCTAATTAAAACAAATTAATATAAAATAATAATAAGAAAATTAAACAGAGACTGCAAATGCAACTAGCCTATTCAACAACAGCATTGCATACAGTATAAACCAGAGTCAGAAAATCAACACAAGGTTAAACTTATTAAACACATGCTAAACTCAATAAAATTAAAGTAAGTGTGTTTGCATTACTAAAGTAATATCAGATATTACCTGGCATTATTAAAAAAACATTTAAACAGTGTATCTGATCGACAGTAGAACAATACCTATGAGACAACTCATGTAAGTAAATTTATGCATAAGGATCCGGTTGGTTTACTTGTTTCATCATCTCATAGTGCCATTCATGAACAAACAGATTTCCTAAATCTACATGTACAAACTTTTCTGTTCCCTAGCCACCCTGATTATCAGGCTTACCACATTAATTATTCCACTAATCCATCTGAGCCCTTTCAGATAAGAGTTGAGTTCTGATTGGGGTCAGAGGTTTTCTAAGTTAGATCTAATATTTTCCCCCACATGCCCCGATGATGTTTCTGAAGATGTGTACTGTAGGCATTATGCGGTACTTCACTCACTTCCCAGAGTAATGTAAGTCTGCAGGAACTCCATCCCTTTGATACAAGCACCTTTACAGAACTAGAATTAAGCATGCATTCCAGAGTATAAACCCCTGTCACCACTCCTCCCAACCAGTAGAAATAATTGAGCCCAGCCTCTTTACTATTTTCTCAAACACTCTCTGCTCTAGCACCAGGACTGCTAATTGAACCTGTGTCACCTGGATCATACTCAGGCCTCTCTTTGTCTACACTACAGAGCTGATTTACACAGCAAGATATTTCATACATCATTTATGCAGGCAAAGGCAACCTAAATGATCTAGATCCAATCAGTTTCAGTTTTTAAAGGGCAGAGCCTGTCTTCTGAACCTAGTGAGCTTTTTTGAAAAGGTTACAGGGGCTGCGGGCAGTGGCCATTCTGTATACACTGCTTATCTTGACCTGGGCAATGCTTTTGACATTATTTCCCATGTTGGTATTATGGCTAGGTATCTTATGGTCCTCTTGATTGCTTGCCTAGTATGTTCCTATGCTTGCATAATTTGTTTCCTATGTTCCAAAGAAGAAACAAAATAAGTCTTAACTTATGCTGGTACTATGGGCCACATCCATAGGCTTCACTTTGTTAACAGTGGCATCATACTGTGTAAAACAAACATTTGTAATAATTAGTATTTGTAGAGCAACATAGTATAATAAAGCTGCATACTTTGTCAGTGAAAAAAATAAAACAGTCTTCATTAACGTAAACAAAAATCAAAATGTATCTGGGGATAAGATTATCACTCCAAGGCTAAAACAACCTTTTTTCCCGCTTAACCAGAGTAATTGCAAAAGGGTTTAAGTATATTGCAGGAATACTAGGCTAGTGCTATGACAAATAAGAAAGATCTGCTCTGCCACCTAGTGGACAGATATTTTTTAAACAAAGGCTTATACATAAGAATATTTATAACAAATATTTAATTTATATTAATTTTGGAATAAGCAAATCTGCTGTCGTCATTTAAAGGCAGTGTATAAAAATATTACAATGAAAGTGCATTATGATATTCACTTTATGTAGTATTGTAGTAGCTAAGTGTTATATTTGTAAATGTCAGCGAAAATAGTCTATATGTTGTTTGCACATTGAGTCCGGAGACAGAGAATTTGATTCAGTTTTTGCACCTGTGTGATTTCTGAATGACAATAAAGTTTACTTCGACTTTAACTTGTATTGCTATCCAAGAGATTGCTAGAATAAATGCCATTCGGGAAAGTAAGCATATTGATATGTATTGATTTCATAAGCATATTGATAAGTATTGATTTCATAGGCATATTGATAAGTATTGATTTCAGAGTATTAAAATGGAATGATTTTAATACTTTTGCTTTCCTATATAGAGTTATTATCTGACATTAAACGTTCACCCTTCCATTCATAAATACAATGCACAGCTGCATTTGCACTATGTTTGGCAGACATTTGTGAACTGCTGTGGCTCATAGATTTGTGTCATATTTGTCCATGGTGACATGGAAAAGACATTCATGGTGATGAACAGCAGACAGGAGCAAATAGCAGTGCATTGTCTACTGGAGACTTGGAAGGGAAGAGCAGTGACGTGACAGGCCCACACAGTGCAGCAGGGAAAGGTGACTTTGTAAGGTGTACAGTACCTCACCCAGCAGGTGCATGTAGTTACTAAGTACAGTAAATGACATATTCCAAGGTGCAGTTTTCTTTTGCACTATGCTTCTTCTTCATGCCTAAGAGAGGTGCATAAAAACATTTCACTCCTTAGGTATGATGGCAGAGCTTGGGTCATTACCACAATATAGTTGAGGAAATCTAATATTTAAAATGAAATCAATCAAAACGGTGCTGTTTATTCAACTGTATGATAGCCTCAGACAGATGAATTTAACAATGCGCAGACAGTTATTTCTGACATAAATTAGTACAACTTTAGCAAATTATGCTCTTTCCATTCACAGATGCATTATTAATTGCTTTTCTGGAAAATCTGGTATGCTTATTTTAGTATAAGACAAAATGGAAATCAGCTTGTCATTAGAGCAATGTTCATGTGTTCTCGTATAATATTGTATTATTCTACCTTAGAGGTTTCAGTGTTGAATATTTTACTTTTGCATTTAAAACTAATGGCTTTAAAAAGATGGGAATGCAATTAGTCTGCAGTCACTGGTCCAGGAAATGGCAGTAGCTTTTCATTATGTATCTGTGTAATATAGACTGAAATTATCTGCCAGAAATCCTACATCTTTTTATTCAGAAGCTCATGAGATCAAGGATAGATAGTCACCCATGACAATACATATTGTGATGTAATGAGTTGACTAAATAAGTATGCTTGCTTCTGTTCCAAGCAGTTCTTTTGATGCCACTTGCAGAGTACAGGTTTTAATTTTTGGAATCAAAATTAAAGTTCTTGCTTTTACAAGCCCCATGGATGAGAACCTTTTGATGGAGGGTCTGTCTGGAATTCCCTTCTTGAACAGTTCTCCTTCTTCTATTTCTATGTACTTGAAGTGCATCTTGAACCAGATGCAGTTAGGTTAGGCGCCATCACTCCAGGAGTAATAGGGTCTACTTTTCCATAAAAAAAAAAAACGATGTTGTCCCAAGGGGATACCTCTCCTTTAAGAACTCCTGTAGCTTCTTGGGTTCACCAGAGGTGACCTAGACTTGCCTTTGGGGAAAGAAAATGGCTTTTATCTTCATGATGCATTCCCTCCCATTTCCTGCCATTATCTAGTGGCACCCTCATCAGCTTGGGATCACCTTTGGGAAGTGGTCTCTGGGCTAGAAGCTCCCATCCTCCCTACCAGGAGGGAACCCCCTGAGCTTTTTCAGGAATCATTCAAATCTTTGGTAACTTGATCAGCCTTCAGTCCATTCCCTCATTGGTGTTATCCCTGTCTTCCTGATTTAGGAGGCCTGAGACTTCTATGTTTTGTTTTTCGTCCTATAGGTACTCTCCATGGGTACTGGGTGGAGGTACCAGTTCATCAGTTCTGCTACTAATGGCTGGGATCCTCCCCTTCTTCTGTGGTTCCACCACACAGACTTTGACATTGGATCTCATTAAAATGCTGGAGATGACCCTGTTTTCAACATCTGGTTTTCCAGAGGGACCATGCTCAAAGGCACTTTCACGGATTGATTTATTGACTGGTCAGTGGAGTTCCAGGTGCTCTGGAAGTGGGCTATTCCCCTTATGCTTGAGCTCCTACCATGAGGGATTTTTTTCTTGTGAATTAGGACCTGTTGGGTGGAGAGGGGTTGGGTCCCATAATTAGTGGGAGGGGCAGCCATTGAATTCAGTTGTAGAGAGAATTTTCACAGGCCCTTTTAGAGAATGGTTACAGTACACACTTAAGGAGCTTGAACCTTCAGTTTCTTGGTCTCCTTGAGCAGTGAGAGAGGATCACGATTTGCAAAAGAGATGAAATTCCATACCTTGGGGGGGTTCAAATGCCAAGCTAGTCAGAGTGCCCTGGAATACTGTCCTCAGTCCTTGTTTGGTCGCTGGCACAAGGTCTGGAGATGTAACCCTTACCATGGTTAGGGTCATATCTCTCAACCCGCAGACATTGAAAATAGGTACAAAGGCCCTTGAAAACTAGTTACATCTAGCCAAAAATATGTACATCTAATTAGCATAAAATCTGAATATCAATTAATGCATGACATTTCCCTCTTTCAGTAGGAAGGTGGAATACTGGTCAGAAACACGTTTAAAAACAGATTGATAGAAATGATAGAATAACATAAGCACAGTATCAAAGAGATAGTGTAAAATCTATATTCTTTAATGAACTGTATTGCAAAATTCTACTACACAATGCCATTTCATTTCGCTTCTGAAAAAGGGAAATATAAGATGTGAGTCCTTTTTTATTAAATAAATGGTGCCACTAGTATATTGGTCATATAATGCAGTTTTCTGTGTACTAGATAGTATCAAAATCATGTATGATGAAGGGGGTTCAGAAAATTTCCTGAAGGGGTAAATCAAGCCTAAAAATAGAGACATACCTCCAAAAATAGGTATATCATGTGCAGGGGTATATCGGACTTGAAAATTGGAATGTTCATCCAAGACAGGGACAGTCAAGAGGTCTGGATAAGGTGAGATTAACACTTGGGCTGTAACCATTTTCTTTCATATGTGGGCTACCAGTATGGTATTTGGGATCTTCCAAAGTGGGCAGAATCTGGTAGGTGAGGCTGTGTACCACAAGGGAGTTTCCCAATGGGTCCAGAAAACATGGTTCTATGAGAGTATGAACTGATATTGTATAACTTTCATGGTTATTGCTCATAGTCTTCTCTGGGGCTGGAAGCTCACAGACTGGAGTTTGGTCAGGCTGAAACTCTTGGCAATTACCAGCTCAGATTTGCAGTGATGGGGGAGGTTGAGATTTTGAACTGAAGGTTCAGATACCTGTCTAGATGAAGGAAGCCTTCTGTTTCTTCAGGGTGATCTTTTTCCCCCTTTACCCTTGGCTCTGAGTTTCAGGGACCATAACATAGTCTCATTATATTGTGGGACCTGTGGCTAGTTATGGCATAGTTCTTCACATGTTTATAATTTATCGGCGTATCCCTGTTTACTTGGTTTTCAGAGTCATCCACATGGTTGAATGACTGTGCCTTCCTTAACTTCTTCTCTTGGTAGATCTCCAGAGACTTTAGTTTATTTCACCTAGGCCCCTGTTGTGGTTCTCTAGAGGAGGGGAGGTGGATAGGGAGGGTGACTTTTTCCTCACTTCTGGTAGTTTTGCATTTCTGCCTAGCAGGAATTTATTCCTTCCCTCTGAAGACAGCTTGCAGCATGGCAGACCAGTGGTCCATTCTAGTCTACTATCCCAGGAGGAAAGGACAGTGTCTGGTTTTAATACCAATTGCTCAACTGTCCAAATTTTCACAGAATATCCAGATTTTTGCCTCATACTTTTGGTCTGCTCCTCATACAATTTGCTGTTTTCTGGCAAATCATTGAGTATTTAAGTCACTAAATAATGACATACACTTGATATTCAGGCTTTATACCCTTTAGGAAATACATACTAATGCAAAACTTGTCATTCTTGCAACTTTTCTATATTTATAAGAGCAAACCTGGGTCTCCTGGACTGAAACCAGAGCTTTATCCTTTTTTGCCACAAAGCCATGCTGGTGTTGTCCTCTGGTTTCTTCCTTTCCTGTGGTTTACAGACTGCAATTCTTCCCAGCCATAGGAACCTGTAAAAATTGTTCTCACTCATAGATATAACATACGTATTACGTATCACTAATTAATGAAGAGGACCGTCCTTGATGACTTAGAGCTGTCTTCTCACCACTACCCTTTGGGTGGGTTACTTCCCTTTTAAGTTGTGTAGGTACATACCAATATTATTTGTCTGTAATGGGGGTGCAGATCTTCAGTGTTGTATCTTGATTTGTAGGAAAGTACTCAGTGGCAGATATGAATGAACTGGTAGGCAAGGGAAACTAGAGTATTTAGGTAGTTTAATGCAGTACATTGTGCTATGTGTTGTCATGGGGGTAGGAAAAAGGCATTGCCAGTGTCCTTGGCACAACAGGTAGCAGACTCACCTTTGATACCTGAAGACCAGAAAGCTGTGGGTTCAATTCCCAATCCATGTGGCTGGGTTACTGACACTGCAGTGAACATTAGGGGTGTGGCGCTCTTTCTTCAGATGAGATATTAAACAGAGGTCCCATTTGCTTGAGTTGGTGGTAGCACAAGTGGATGTACAAAATCCCATGTTACCTATCAGAAAGAGTAAAGGAAGTTCCTTGATGCCCTGGCCAAATTTCCCCAAGTAGTGTAAATACCATCTTGGGTCTCCCCTGATGAGAGGCCATTAGCTTAGTGAGACTAACAGATCAACAAAGGATAAATAAATAAAATAAACTGAAAAAAATAACAAGATTTCAAATCCTAACTGCTGGATGGAATTTCCATGCCTTAGGTCCTACCAAAAAGGGTTCTCAACATAGATTAACTGATGCATTAAGAATATATTCACTATTTTGCCCTAACATCCCCCGTCCATGCTGTTATAAAATCTTTTTTATGCCTTTCAAAGGATTTTATTCATTATTAGTTTTCCACTTTGGCCACTGACTTTTTTTTCTGCCAGTAATAATTCAAATATTCACTCCCCACTGGCTGACTCAGTGAGATTCATCTGATGATCAGCGGTGTATATATCACTTTCAAATTAACTTTACTGTGTTCCCTTACCAACCCTACTACAAATGACAATCATAATTTCATTAGCTAAAAATAAGTATTTGTCTTTGTTGCAAATTTTAATGGAGAACCTCCATGCAACTGTTTTCTCTAATCTCAGACTCAAATAGTTTTCTTTCTTAAATGCTTTTTCAGTGTTTGGCTTGGATAGAGATTTCTGAAAACTATTTACCCAAATAAAATGCAATGTTAGCAGCTCAGTGAAAATCTACTGTCAGTTAGCTAAAGCTCTGCTTAATTTAAAAATATACACCATAGAAATGTCATATCACTAAAACTACTAAAGAGGTGGTATTAGGCAAACACAAAGAGAATGTACATATAGCATGTGTATGTTTTGGATTTATCTACGCTAACTCCATTGGAAAGCCCTGGAATTCCCTTCCAAACCACCTAAGAAATTTGACCTCACTTAATCAATTCAAAAATAATCTCAAAGAATATCTTAAATCACACTGGCTATGCCCCTGTTCCGAACCAGACTAACTTATCGACCCCTCTCCACCTTTGACTCCACCCCTTCTCAGAGTTCATTACCTTTAACTCTTGCCTTCACAATGCTACCATGCAAAATCTTGCTTTAGACTATGTGTATGTCCTATAATCAGCATGTATAGCCTTTTGTATTGTTTTTTTTTTATCCTATGTTAATCCTTACTATTTTGAGTTGAAATGTAAAATGTCTTGTCATTTTGTTGGAGCTTTTCTCCCCGGGCCTCTACTGAAAAAGGACATGTATCCAGCTAGACTAGCCCGGTCAACAAATGTAAAATAAAATAAATAAAATAAATCTGCTTTGGATTTGTATAGCTGATGAGCTAAGTGCTTAATTTTAAAGTAAATTTTCTGAAATTGAACTATAGATGTTTGAGTAGAGTTTTTTGAAATATGACTTTCTTTTCTGAAGTTGCAGATGAAAATGGAAGAACAAATGCTTGGTTTTCAACAAGTGTTTGCTTATTCTCTAAGTACTAGTAATCTCAGACATGATTATAATAATTAGTAGGAGGTGTAGAGGGCATATTTCCATATGTGAGGATTTTGGAGGCTCTCTGCATAAAACAGTACTTGGTGGTCACAGCTGTGTGCACCCATAGTAAAATATTCATCATGCATTAGGGAACCTAACTGAAGTGTATGTCTTCTGCAGTGGGATTTATATGGGTGTATAAATGCATGATTCAGTACAGCTCAGAATTTATCAAATTAATTTTCAGGAGTGCTATTTACCATCACTGAAGTAAGAACTGTTTGTCATCAGAAGTATAAATGTCAAGAGGAAATTTGTTAAAATGAAGTTTTATATATATATATATATATATATATATATATATATATATATATATATATATATATATATAAAGAGAGAGAGAGAGAGAGATGTTGAATGCAGTTGCTGGTACCAGCAGTGACCAGAACATTGAGACCAATGTATTGAATGCTAACTGACTTGCTCCTCTCCATTTCCAGTGTTAGCACTAGGTCTGCACAATATAGGGAAAATGTCAAGATTTGATACTTATAAGCACTTGCTGTGTATGTTAACTGCCAGTATTCAGGGCTCAATATGTTCTAATAAAGATGGTTTGTGTTATGCATAGCATGATCAAGAATTTAAATATAAATACATTTAAAATGATAGAACAAAAGCATGTACTCAGTGTGCTGAAAGCAGCAAAAGTAGAGAATTTATTCTTTTATACAGAACCAAATATTTGGCATTGTTAGTAATTGAATTGTTAGTTTTCCTGGATTTAGTTATAGCTCATCCATTCATACATTAAAAGTGCATTTGTATGCTTTGTGTGTTTTTGTCTGTGACAACCGTAAACAATCACAATTCCTGTATAATTCCTAGAATAAGTGGCCTCTTTAATTCCTCCACTTCTCAAAAAGAAATACCCAATCTGGCATACCAGAAAGAATTAAATCATCCATTTCTTGGTCAGGACAGGTTTCACAATGGTGATCGACACTTTCCAACACAGGAGCACCACATGGAACAGATATATCGTTCGAACAATGGTCTATAAAACTGCTCAGTTTAGAAGTACCTGCAGTTCCTAACACTAGATTTGTATCTTTACATGAACAAATGGCAGTTTATGAAAAGGAACTATACTGTTTACGTGGTCTGTAGCTGGATAATCTATACTTTCATGAATGCATCAGAAAATGGTGGGTTACAAAAGATTTGAGACTGTGGAAATTCCCTAACGGACTTGATTTTAATTCTGTATTATAAACTCAATTGATTAAACTTTTTGACCACTATGGCTTGGACATTATGATTCTTTTAATAGCTGAAAAGGAAGTTAAAATAGATAACATTATCAGAGAATTAAATTATTGATGCAGATATCAAGAAGGGCTTGATGCTTGATTCTAAGGTTGATTGTTACGATATATATATATCTGTTGTAATGTCATGTGCATATTTTAACGGGCAAGTGGAAGGGGATTTTAATAACCAGCCATTACATGATGCAGGTATTAATGATTTTGAACAAAGGTCCCACAGAGAATGGGAACAAGGTGATTTTGTAACAACAGACCACTTCCCCCTTTAAGGAGGTCAGAAAGATTAGCCTGACACAACAACCATACCAATACACACTTTTTGGAGGTGGTGGGGGAACACCATCCATGAGACAGAAACAAGGAAATATAAGGAAAACATAGGGCCAGATGGGGGACAGGGGTCACAGGAGATGATAGACACACAGATTATGAGTTAATTTGGAGGTATTAAATTGTCATACAAGGACTACAAGATGTTTAACTGCAGCACCATCACTCCTGATGAGACATACTTTAATTTATTCCAGAAAGGATTTGCATTTGTTCCACACTATAAAGGAGTCTTAGTGGATGCTCTGATAGAATTCAAGATATTTGTTAGAAAGTTGGTAGAAAGTTGAATTTAGCATTTTTATTTTGTGATAGGTCCAGTGACTGTTCAGATAATATGTGTAGGACTCCTAGTTTATATAACACCTATTTACATCCCCATTCAATGCCTTTGATAAAGCATGTGAAGATGATTTACATAAATATTTTAAGACCAATCTCATAGGTATTATAATGTAAACGAAATAGAGTATCAGTTGTTAGGAGAACTTTAACTTTCTCAGGATAGATCACTTAGAATCATGAAATCCGACAAGGGAAGATGAACTGTGTTTTTGGGCTATGCTATATATTCTGGAAAAATGTTGAATTTATTGTATAATGAAAAGAATTACTGTGTGGTTTCTGTCAAAGAAATCAATATAGCACATAGAAAAAATGTATTTGTATGTATATGATGCTTTAATGCAAGGCTCTATAAATTACAGTCAATACAACTTTTTGACCAAGAAAGAATCTTGGGTCCGAATGATATTTGGAATTCTGAAGGTTCATAAGAATGTATCAGCCAAGGTTTAGAAAATGTACCCTATAGCCTTTTTTGTATAAGGCTTTAAAGCCATTTGTAACTCAGTGCCCCTTCATTCTCAGAGACTCTTGGGATCTTCTATGGAACATTACCTCAGACTTATGGCATAAGGCCATTAAGTTTGTCATCACTGATGTTATAGATTTATTTGGCAGTATACCACACCAACAGGATTTGAATTGGTTTAGAGAAGTGCTTTTCACCTTTGAATCTATTGGCCGTCTGTTGATAGATTTGATGAAACTGGTGTTGACTAATAATTATTTGTTCTTTGATGGTGAATATTTTAAACATGTTGAAGAAGTGGCCAATGGAGCAGCATGTGCTCCCATCTTTGCTAACATGGTCATGTGGAGATGGGAGTGCTCCACATTCTTGAACTGACCCTTTCCAAAACATTGGGTTAGATATTTTCTGTTTTTGGATGATATTTGCATTTTTGGAGGGATAGCAAAGTTGAATTTGAACAGTTTTTTAAATATATTAATAAGACTACAAGCTTTCTTAAATTTATAAGTAACTTTACTGGAGAATCTATAAACTATTTTGGATGTTACTATTTAGAAAAGGAAGAACCATTTTGAATCAAATATATTTAGAAAATCAACCTTTTCCAGTTCATATTTACATTTCACCAGCTGTCATCCATTTAGCCAGGAAAAACAATTTGGTTAAAGGGCAAATTATAAGACTCTCTAGAATGATTTCTGATGATGACATCTATGATAAAGAAGTTAATAAATTATGCCACATATTTTCAAACAGGAGTTACCCCTTGAGTTTGATTATAAAAATCAAACCAGGGATGAATTTCTGGTTTCCCATCCAATTATTCAAATTGCACCTTGAATTAAGTTAGGGAGGAACTCTGCTTCACATGGATGGGGAGCCTGTTCCATAGAAGGGGTAGTCTCTGGGATACATACCTATCTCTCCAGCAGGTCCTGCTTATATCACAGGCAATGTTCAAGTCTTTAAAATGGGTAATTCTGGTACTGTTTGTTTTGGAGATATGCAGGAGTTCCATCAGAGTGGGGTCTGACAATGCCCTGTATACCAGGCATGGATCTCCCCTCAAAAGCCTGTAGGTGACAGAATACAGGGATAGGGCCTTGAAGCAGTCTGCAAAGGACATATTACTTATGCCCTGTATTCTTTTAGTGAGGAACCTCTGTGGACATTCCAGTTGTTGGATATGCCTGGTTAGGTACATATCAAAGGGTGCATTGTGCTCAATGATAGGTCTGATGCATGCCGAATACAGTGGAACAATGACTTCCTTAGACGTAGATGCCATACCTTTGTTTATTAGTTGCGCAACATAGAATGATTTCCTCACCACTGTAGACATGTGATGATCAAAGGCTAGATTACTATCTATGTGTGTCCCTAAGTTCCTGACTACTGGGTCAGCTCTAAGGGATGTGGTGTCAATATGATAGTTACCAGGCATGGATGACTTCCCAAAGGATACTATTATGCATTTCTTGGCATTTAGTTTTAGTCCATAGCTCTGACACCAGTTAATTGCCTGTGTCAGCCCCTCCTGGAGAACATTTGTGTCAGTATGAGATTCAATAACAGCTACTAATTTGTAATCATCTGCAAATCTAGTCAGCCAGATAACAATGACATTGGCCTTTACTTCTGAGAAGTAAATGCCAAAAAGGAGCAGTCCAAGGACTGATCCCTGAGGGATTCCACTTGTGACTGACCTCTTTGTATAGGTGGACTCCCCAATTCTAAATTCCTGTGTCCTGTCTGCCAGTTGGCTATCCACCTGGTGACATATGGGTTTGTACCTAACCTCTTGAGTTTGTCAACAATGCCCGAGTGGGGTATTGTGTCAAATGCCTTAGCCAGGTCAAGGTAGCAATATGAAAAATTTTTCCCTCATTCATTGCTTTGGTGACCTTCTCAAAGAAATCCACCAGGTTGAGTAGGCGTGATCTGCCCTTGATGAAACCACACTTGGTTGGGTCCAGTGTCTGGAGGTTTACTACAGCTCCATTGATCATCTCCATGAGAATTATTTCCATGGCTTTACATATAAGACTAGTGAGACGTATGTGTTTGTAGTTTCCAGTGTCTGTGGATGGCCTACCTTTGTGCAGAGGGATGACTGTTGCCTTTCTCCATTCATGAGACATGAAGCCTGTTTGGAGGCTACATTTAAATAGTAATTCCAGAGGCCCTGATAGGTCATGTTTCATGCTATTTAGAAGGCATCCTGGGTTATTGTCTGGGCTCATTGATGCAGTGGTTTTGGACTTAGAGAGAGCGTTAAGGAACTGTTCCCTAGTGATAGTAGGGGAAGTTATATTTGATGATATTTCCTGATGGAAGGTTGAGGAGGAAAGTGGAGTAAAGTTGGAGCTGAATTTATCATCCTGGAGGTTTGCTATATCTTCTGGCTCAGTATGAGTGGCTCAATTTACAATGAGCTCTGCACACAAAGTACAGTTTTGTACCTACCATAAATGTAGATGTTTGAGTGTCTTCACTGCTGCAGTCATTACACTTGGGTTCTCCTGCCATCAGGCGGTCCCGCAGTCGGCCAGATTTCCAAAGTCTTGGTCCGGCGTCGGTTGCTGTCACCTCCTCCCTGACATCAGTGCATCAGGGGTATATAAGAAGCAGCCAACGCCATTTTCTTCAGTTTTTCTTGCCCCAGATGTCAGGTGCCCCCAGAAAGATAGGCAATACATATTGCTTGCAAAACATACAACAAAGTAAAAACAAAACCTGTAGCAACCAGCAAATACACCACATAGGTATAATAGTGTAGAAAGTTATAGGTAAGACTCAGCTAAGAAAGAGGGGATGGTGGGTGGATAATCAGGACTGCAGCAGTGAAGACACTCGAACATCTACATTTATGGTAGGTACAAAACTGTACTATGTTCATCGTGTTTCACTGCTGCAGTCATTACACTTGGGTTGAATCCCAAAACTGAGTCAGGGTGGCTGGTTCTATAGAGGATTTGGTGTGGCTATAAGGCCCTGCAGCACAGCAGTGGCAAAGCCAGCTCTGGATCTAGATTAAAGAGGCAAGTGGTAATGCTTGGTAAAGGTGTGCATTGAATTATCTTTGGTAGGTACTCCTCTAAGGTAGGCAGTAGAAGTAGCAGTTGCCCTGGTGGAATGTGGCCTAATGTTTGATGGTACAGGTTTCCCATGCTGTGTGTAGCAGAACTGGATACAGTATCCTATCCACTTTGAAATGGTCTGCTTTGAAATAGCCTTTCCCTGTGAACCTGCAGCATATGATGCAAACAATTGTTCAGTTTTTCTGAAAGCTTTTGTTTTGTCCAAGTAGAAGCGCAATTGCCTGTGTATGTCCAAGGAATGTAGAAGTCTCTCCCCTTTATTCTGGGGATTTGGATAAAATGTTGGCAAGTGAATAGTTTGGTTAAGAGCCACACTGGATAACACCTTAGGCATAAAGGAAGGGTTTATTCTTAAAGAAACCCTGTCTTGGTGAAAAATGATGAAAGGCTCCAGTGCCATTAGTGCCTGTAGTTCTGAGACTCTTCATGCTGAGGTTATTGCCAGGAGCAGAGCAGTTTTCCATGATATATATTTTAACTCTGCTGAATTGGCTGGCTCAAAAGGAGGCAAAGTGAGCTTTTCCAAGACGAAATTGAGGTTCCAATTAGGTGTTGGCGCTCTCTGGGGCGGTCATGTTTTTAGCCCCTCTGAGGTACTGCTTTAGCAATGGATGAGAGAAAATAGGAGGATCTGTGTTGTAATGAGCCGAGATGGCAGAGGCGTGGATCTTAATGGATGAGAAGGATAGTCCTTTGTCCAGCATCTCAGTTAAGTATTGTAGTATCTGAGGAATGTTAGAGACAAGAGGATCAAGGTTTTGAGCCTGGTTCCAGTACAGAATCTCTTCCACTTTTCTGAATAAGATTTCCTGGTGCTAGGCCTCCTGGCTTCCAAAATGACATCCATGACAGCTTTAGAGAGAGGAGTTGTCTGTTTGGCTAATGAATCTACCATGCAGCCAGGTTTAAGGTTTTGAGCTGACTGTGCAGGATCTGATTGTTTTGCTGAGTCAGAAGGTGTGGAATTTGAGGCAAAATCCAAGGTGGGCCTTGAGCTAAGTTCTTTAAGATTGGGTACCAGTGCTGGCATGGCCAGTCTGGAGCAATCAGAGTCATCTGAGGTTTTTCTTGTCTGGCTTTTAGGAGTACCTTTGAAAGGAGATGCAGAGGTGGGAAGGCATAAACATTTAGGCTTTTCCAGCTGAACAAAAGAGCATCCACTTTCCATGCTTGTGTGTGATAAGTCCTTGTGCAGAATTTTTGTAGTTGGCAATTTAGTGATGAGGCAAAAAGATCTATGTCCGGGCACCCCCCATTTTTGCATTATCATGTTGAAGACTTGTGGATTTAATTTCCACTTGCGAGGATCCATGATGTTTCTGCTTAAGTCGTCTGCCAGAGTGTTTTTCTTTCCTGGCAGGAATTGTGCTTGCAGATGAACTTGATAGGTTAGAGCTGTGTTCCACAAGGTCATGGCTTGTCTGCACAGGGGGTAAGAATGAGTGCCCCCTTGTTTGTTTATGTACCACATTACTGTGGTGTTGTCTGTCTTTAATAGTAATTGTCCTGGATGCAGACGATCCTTGAAAGCTGTAAGGGCATTTTGTACAGCCAACATCTCTTTTTGATTGATGTGAAGATGCATTTGGTCTGTGGTCCATTTGCCATAAATACATTTTCCTGCCATGTCTGCTCCCCAGGCGTAATCCAAAGCATCTGTTGTTAAAGTCTGCCTGGCTGTGGGAAGAGTGAAAGGCTGACCCTTGTTGAGGTGACATGCCTGTGCCCACCATCGAAACTCCTGTTGTAGGCAGGGAATTAGTAGTATTACTGTTTCCAAGCTGTGAGAGTGCTGAGACCAAGCACTTTTTAGGTACCATTGTAATTTCCTCATATGCAGTCTTGCATATGGAATTAGTAGTATGCAGGATGCCATGAATCCCAAGGCCTGCAGAATTTTTCTTGCAGGGAGTTGGGACTTTGTTGCCATCAATTGAAAATACTGAGTCAGTTGCCCTTGTTTGTCTGGCGTGAGATAAGCCATCTGGGCCATTGTATTTAAGCTGGAACCCAGGAATATTATCTCTTGTGAGGGCACTAGTTTTGATTTCTTTTCGTTTACTGTGTACCCTAGGCAACTTAACAATCTTTTTATGAATGCCAGATGCTTTAGAAGAATGTCCTTGCTCTCTGCTTGAACCAGGCAGTCGTCCAGATATGGATATATTTGAATTCCTTTTTATCTGCAAAATGCAATTACTGGTGCCAGTCACTTTGTGAAGACCCTGGGTGCAGTAGATAAGCCAAAGGGCAGTGTGGAGAATTGGTAGTGCATTGAACCAGCTATGAATCTGAGGTATCTTCTGCAATTTTGTCTGATAGGGACATGCAGGTATGCCTCTTTGAGGTCCAAAGTAACAAGCCAAGCTTTCTTGCCCAACATGGGAAGGAGCTGCTGTAGTGTCAACATTTTGAATTTCGGAACATCCAGGTAAGTATTTAGAGTAGAAAGGTCCCGAATGGGTCTCCAGGCTTTGTCCTTTCTGGGGACCAGGAAGAGTCTTGAGTAAAATCCTTGTCCTTTTTCCTGCTGTGGTACTTTTTGAATAACTTTCATGTCCATGAGGGCTGTAAATTGTTTTTGTGCCTCTGCCCATTGATTGTGTGGCAGGTCTGGCATTCCTTTTAGCCTTGGAAAAGTGTGAAAGTGGAACCTGTAACCTTCAGACACAATATTCAGCACCCATTTGTCTTGGGTGATTGCTTGCCAGTTTTGAGAATAAAGTGCTAGTTTCCCCCTAAGGGAGCTGTCAAAAGGGAAGAGTTTGGCATTGAAAGGAGGAAGCCATTGGGACTGTTTCCTGTAAGGTTGTGAGTTGTCCTCACCTCCTTTTGGGGTTGAAGCACCCCACTGTTGTGGTCTGTAAGAGCCTTGTGGCTGAGATCTGCCTCTTGGGCATCTGAATCTGCCTCTTTGTGGCCCGTCTGACACTGGAAAGGACCAATTTTTTGTAGGCCAATTTCTGCTAAATCGTGGTGGCTGTGCCTGTAAGAAATCCTTCACTGTTTGCATAGATTTTGCCTTATCCTCCATTTTCTATAATACCACGCCTGCCTTAATACCAAATAAATTATCTTGCTGCAAAGGAGCATCCAATACTTTTGCCTTAACATGATCTGGTAAACTTTGTTCTTTCAACCAAGCATGCCTTTGAATTACAGATCCTGTAAATGCTGCTCTACAAGAAGCTTCTAATGAATCAAAACCACATTGCAACGTATGCTTTCCCACTTGTTCAGCTGCATGCAATAAATCCTGCATTTCCTTATAATCAGGTTGTTCTGCATTTGTACTCATTTTCTGTTTTAATTGAGACAGTAAATATTGTTGATATTTAAGCATGTGAAACTGGCAATTTAAAGCCCTCACTGCCAAAGTTGCTGAGGTGTAAACTGTCTTCCTCCATCTGTCTAATGCTCTAGAATACCTATCCGAGGGAACTGGATTTTTAGCCGTGGAAGCCTTTACCCCTTTGGGACCCTGGTAAATAGTTTCTCGGTCAGCAACAAGGTTTTTATAAAGAAATTTGTGAGAGTCAGGGACTCTGTAGTACCTGTCTGGCTGGACTGGAGCTGGGGGTAAAGAATCAGGATTTAAACTAGATTCAGAGAACACATCATCCACAATGTCCAACACTGGCGGAATAGCAAGGGGCCTGTTCTGACGCAATAAAAGAAAGTCTCTGAGCCTTTTCTTGGATTCTGAGTAATCCTGGCCCTCCCAATGGAAATGCTCCCTCATGGTATGTAACGTTTCCCCAAAAGAGTAATCCTCAGGAAGAGAGGCTGAAGGAATTGATTCTTCAGCATCAGAGTCCTCATAGGGGGGGTAAAGAATATCCCTGGTATGAAGAGGAATCAGAATATATAGAAACCTGGTCAGAGGAATCATAATCTGTATCCTGCCTAGGCCTTTTATCAGGAGGGGGATGGGAACCCCTGATCAGAGTTATCAAGTCTTCGGCCATTTTGAGCATCTGTTTTTTAGGCATGGAGGCCTGTCCAGGTGAATGCTGTACTTGCTTCTTTGTCTTTAATGTAGTTTTAGTCTTGGCAGTAGTTGCAATGGTAAGTTGTGTTGGCCTGAAAACACCCTCAGAAGCCGCTGCCTGCTCAGCGGCTCCGAACCCATCTGAAGGGTTAATCGCTGTTAGCCCAACACCTTGAGTATTCAGAGCCCTAGGCACTTCCACGTGGGAGTCGGTCGCGGCCTGTAGTTCTGAGGTAGTGGGTGTCAGGGGCTGCGAAAGCACCTCACTGAAAACCGGCGAACCGGCGACTGGCCTAGAAGAGGCTTCGTCGTCAGTTTTTGACCTCGGATGCCTGTCCTTATCTTTATCTTTGCGTTTTTTGTGCATTCCAGTTGTCGGTTGTTCCGACAGCATTGTATAATTAAACCTTCAGCCAAAGTAATGGCGAGCAAAATCAAACTGACGTTTAATAGTGAGTTTGTTAAATCTAGCACAAAATCGACAACTAGTGATGTCGTGATCTGGGCCTAGGCATGGAATACAGTAAGAATGGAAATCCTTATGAGGTATTTGCTTCCCACAAGAAATACAATTATTAACTTTTACTGACATAGGTCTGAGGCAAAAAAAAGTTTCCCCAACGGGGTACTTAGCTTTACTGAAGACTTTGGTTCTGAAATCGAATTTGATATTTCAGGAGTCGGCCGACTGGCACTTGTGAACTGCTTTTGCTTCGGGCACCGCGCGGCAAGAAAGACTGGAGAAAATGGCGTCGGCTGCTTCTTATATACCCCTGACTCCCTGACGGAGGAGGTGACAGCAACCGATGCTGGACCAAGACTTTGGAACTCTGGCTGACTGCAGGACCACCTGAAGGCAGGATAACCCAAGTGTAAGGACTGCAGCAGTGAAACACGATGAACATTTGTGTATTACCTTTGAAGATGCAGACATAGCTAAAGAATGCTTTGTGATTGTCCTTGGCCTGGGAGGCCAAACTTACTTCAAATTTGGCTTTGGTAGAATTTATTTGTCCTCTGAGTTGTTTGTTTAGTTTGATGAGAGTGCTTTTATCCTTCTGGGAGATGCACCTCCTACTTTTTGCCATGATTTTCTTCCTCCTGTTATACATCCGATTGATTTTGTGATTCCACCAGGGTGACTTGTTTTTTGAGTTAGTTCTGTGCTTCTTCCTGGTTGGTACAGCTGCCTCTATGCAGCTATTAACATGCTTGTACAGGGTTTCTGTGAACAGTTATGCATAGGCAGTGTTCTCAGGGTTTACAGGGGCTTGAAATTTTGCCAGGTTCTCACTTAATAGCAGGGGGTTAGCCTTAGAATAGTTCCTGAATATTCCCAGTTGAGTTGGGGGTCCAGGTTTTATATTTAATTCAACGGAGACTATTTTGTGGTATGACCTTACTACGGAAGGCATTACAGTAGGATTATAGTAGGGGGTGTGCAGCACTCTCCCATATTAGTGAGGACCAGATCCAGTATGGTTGCACCCCTGGCTGATGTATTGTTTATCTTATCTAGAGAGTTTCTGTTTACAAAATCCAGGAATCTCTGTGCATGTGTGTTTGATGTCATATAGAATTCCCAGTTAATAGTGGGGTAATTAAAGTTACCCATGAATATAGTATTGGGTTGGATGGTTAGTGTTTCTAATAAGTTTAAATAGATGGTATGGGTTTCCTGGGTCATAGAGGGGGACCTATAGCTTGCAAGGAAGTGGTATTGGATTTTACCTATAGTGATTTGAACATCTAGCAGCTCAAGTGCATTGTCCTGTTTGACCAGCCTTGAAGTATATTTATTTTTGATGTAAATAGAGACACCTCCACCTTTAGTCCCTGTCTGTGAAATAGCTGGTCTAAATGTGTGGAAGGCATTATAACCTTGTACTGTTTGTGTGCTCTCCGCTGCATTAAACCATGTCTCAGAAACCACACAGACATCAACATTTTCTAGGGTAATGAGAGCTTCCAGGGAAGGGAGTTTTTGTTTAGGCTCCTAGCACTGAGCAGTGATACCTTTAGATTTTTTTGTTTTGATTTCTATGCTGGAAGTACTTTAAGTTTGGCATTGCCTAAAAAGGCAGTATGGAGAAGACAATGTTTTAGCTAATATTTGAAAGCCTAGAGGGGAGAGGTGCAGACCATCCCTGGCAAAGCAGCATGGCCTGTTGACCATGTCTTTCCATGCTGACAAATACTGCATGTACTTAGAAAAGCACCAGAAACTAAGCCAATTATTAAAGTCAATCATGTTTTGTTCATATTGTGGCATCATCCTTGGAGAAGGTAAAATGCTGCTCAGTGCCAGGCTTATTCTAACCTGAGACACATATTCTAAGAGCTCTATGATGTCTCTCTTCATATAGTCTAGGGAGGTACATCTCAGGTCATTTACTCCCACATGGACTATGACTGAGTCATATTGGTTATTGTGGCCCAATGAGTGCATGCTCCTGAGAAGCAACTGATCATAACTGCCTCCTTACTCAGCCTGGTGAGAGGCACATCAGTGTGTCTCACAATGGAGTCTCCAATGGCTACAATGTTGGATTGTGTGTTGACTTGCCTTACGGCTTAGAGGTAGAGGCTCCAGGAGATGTACTGTAGCTCTTTGTGTTGATGTGGGTGTTGTTTTGAAAGAGGGCATTTGAGGCTGCTAAGGTTATTTCTTATGTGCACTTTGTATAGGAGGCATTTGTGAATTAGAAAGGTTACATGTAAGTGCCTCAGTATATGTGGGTCTATATGTCTACTTTGAATTGTGAGTGACGGGTGCAGCATGTGTACTACTGACAACCATATTGACATTAGGAGTACTTTTATGTGAGAGCTTTGCCTCCAGTGATGTTGTGTAAATGAATCTCTCACATACCATATCAGTTTGATTGAGAATTTACTGGTTGTCAGTAAACATGAGGCAATTTCTACATTGCCTCAGGATGCCCGTATCTGCCCAGCCAGCAACAGAGACAGTAGGAAAGTTCATATCCAGAATGTAAACTTTTCTATTGATTAGATTGTTGGAGTGAGAATATCAGTCACTGTCAGGAGTATCTGGTTTGCAACTATGTGGACAGTGCTTGTCAATGCAAACTAGTTGTCCTGTGTGCAACTAGATATTGGAGAAATTTCAATTGTGCTTTTGCAGGAAAAATGTCACTCAAGATGTCTGAGTCTGTACAGAGCACTGTTTTTAGATGAATATTTTTTGTTATTGCTTTAAGTGTAATTACTTGATAATTTGGACATGTTTTGAATTTACTTGATTAGTGTGTGTATATGTGTGTGTGTTTATATATATATATATATATATATATATATATATATATATATATATATATATATATATATATAAACACACACACACACACACACACACACACACACACACATATATATATATATATATATATATAAACACACACACACACACACACACACACACACACACACACACACACACACACACACACACACACACACACACACACACACACACACACACACATATATATATATATATATATATAAACACACACACACACACACACACACACACACACACACACACACACACACACACACACACACACACACATATATATATATATATATATATATATATAAACACACACACACACACACACACACACACACACACACACACACACACACACACACACACACACACACATATATATATATATATATATATAAACACACACACACACACACACACACATATATATATAACACACACACACACACACACACACACACACACACACACACACACACACACACACACACACACACACACACACACACACACACACACATATATATATATATATAAGCACACACACACACACACACACACACACACACACACACACACACACACACATATATATATATATATGTATACACACACACACACACACACACACACACACACACACACACACACACACACACACACACACACACACACACATATATATATATATAAACACACACACACACACACACACACACATATATATATATATATATATATATATATATATATATATATATAAACACACACACACACACACACACACACACACACACACACACACACATGCTTTAATGCAGTTACTACACCCATGTTTTGATGAAGTCCACAGGACAAAAGCTCTTAGCAAGGATATTTTACACACTGCTTTGGAATAAAACCTAATTTTTGGAAAATTATATGCTTCTCCTGCTTTTTCATTTCCATGGTAGTAGCTGTTTGAATTTTTTGTTATTAGTAATACAAAAAGTTAAATGTGTCACAGCATAAATATATTTTGAATGACAAAACTTTTAAAAGTGGTTTTATGTCCAGTAAATTTAAACTATATTTCCAGCACAATTTCAAAATGCTGTAAGTACCATATTAATAATAACTGCTCAAGAGAATCTAAATGTAATATTATTTGACATTCTTAAAGCAAATTAATTCAGGACATCTGACTAGGAAAGTTAGGTTACTGCGGTGGTGGTGCTGCGGTAGCGTTGTCGCCTCACAGTTAGACGTTGCCAGTTCGATTCTCAGTTAGAGCGTCTTCTGTGTGGCGACATGCGTGAATGGAGGTTCCTTCATTGAAGGTTGTGCGTTAGGCCTGGCAAGCCAGCACGTAAAAATCTACTGCCAATCATTAGCAGACCGGAGTTCCGCTGTGGCAACCGCTAACCAGGAAAAGCTGAAAGACACAAACAATCTGACTAGGAAAGTTAACATCAGTCCTTAGATTCTAGCCACCTGGCAGTGTAAACCTTGACTCTAGATGTTTGTCACCTTTGAAATGACACCCCGACCTCATGTGTAGAAATGGGAAAAATGGGGTTATGGGCTGGCTGGATGGATAGATAGATACAGGGAAGGAAAAGGATGACATAAACTTTAATAAAGTTACATTGTCTAAACAAAAAAAAAACACAGTCTCGCTTATTAAATGACATGATAGCTAACTATCTTGCATAGTTGCAATTTCAGATCTCCACTTCTGAAAGTAATTTGTTACGTTTTGTAAATGAATGTAGTATGCTTTTCCTATATCCTAAATTAAACCATTTTCCTAATCTATTTGCAGGAAAAAGTATGTAGAAAAGCAGTATTCTTAAAAAATCCGTTCTGGTTTGGTGAGCAGTCTGAACCATACACCACAAATCTGCATGATTCATAATGGGGCCAATGCCCAATGAGGGAATGACTGCTTATTTAAACTGTTTTTACTAGATTGTACAAACTGAGCACTAAACCAGGTATCTTTTGTTGGAGAGGGTTCCCCCTGCACCCTTATGGTCGGAGTATGCATTTAGGACTCATCTGATTGAAGGTCACTGGTGCTGAGCTCAGTCTGAGTTTTATATTGATTAATTTGCGTAAAACATTTTGCTCTCATTTTCTACATAAGCACTGCATTTGCTGGGTTTGCCCTTGTTTTAGAAAAAGTCCACAGAGGTTGGCAACCAGCTACTGCTATGTTGTTTTCATCTGATCAATCCGAGGCATCTGCTGATTTCTACAAACCTTAAGTACAAGTTTTCATTGCATTTTGCACTTTTGAACTATATTTTTACCACATCATTGCTTATCAAACTGCACTTTGTTTGCTGTAGCATAGACTAGATTCAGACCTGCTGAATCTAGTTCTGTTTGTATAAATTCAGCACTAAATCAGGTATCTTTTGATGGGGAGGGATCCTCCCACACCCTTGTGGCAGGAGTGTGCATTTAGAACTCATCTGATTGAAGGGTGCTGGAACTGGGCTCCGTTTTAGCTTTTTTATTGCTTATTGGTTGCGTGGGTTTGCACAAAGTGCATCACACAGTGCCGCACAGAGGGGGTTACCACTGGTAGTTGTAGATGCAAACTTCTTAGCTATTAACTTTTCCCTTGGTACACTGCTTGTCCTCCATTGGGGTTTGACTCAGTTGTGCTTCACAGTCAAGTTAAACTTTCAATTTATGAGGTACCAACACAAGTCTCACCCACCACAGCTTCATTATTTGTACCTCTTGTCTTGTCCATCTGCCTTACCTGGTCCTTCCTGTCCCTTTCCCATTTCTCCCCGGGCCTCCACTGAAAATGGGATCTTTTAGGCCCAATAGACTTTCCTGGTAAACAAATGCAATAACTAAATAAATAAATAAATGTATCTAGCATTATGGATGGATGATTTACCACAGTATTTTCCACAGTTTATCCAGCCAGCCTGGTCAACATGGGCATTCTGAGACAATGTAGCAATTGCCTAATGTACATTGACAACCCACTTCTTCTAGTTCACACAAATTCAATATGTGATGAAGGCTTCTATGCTAAGAACCTAGAATCTAGGCTCCCTCATGTACTAGTCAGTACATCAAACCAGGTGTCAGCATGCACACCTCACCATCAGCACCAACCAAATCAACAATACATAACCCTACATATGCGGAGGTCCTTACCAGAAGCTTACCTAATCATCAGAGACCTCCCAAATACAAGCACGTTTCGCATAATACATCTCCTGCAGAATAATAGTACACATAATATCTCACACACCAGTGTCTCACCAGACAAGCCACTAAGGCAAAACACAAAACCTAACATCTTAGTTTAGACAACTCCATTGTGAGACACACAGGTGTCCCTCTCACCAGGCTGGATAAGGAAAAGGTCACTGTCAGCTGTATGTCAGGTGCCAGGATCTGCCACATCATACACACACACACACACACACACACACACACACACACACACACACACACACACACACTCAAATCTTTCAACAGGTACTGCTATGACTCCATCACAGTCCATGTTGGTGTGAATGACTTGAGTCATACTTCACTGGACTATATGAAGAGAGACATGACTGAGCTCTCTGATTACATGTCTCAGGCAAGTATGCCCCTAACCTTCAGCAGCATTTTACCTTTGGCTAGCATGATGCCACAATATGAACAAAAAATGATTGACTTCAACAATTGACTTAGTTTCTGGTGTCATTTTAAGGGGATCTCGTATCTGTCAGCCTGGGAGGACAATGTTGACAGACTTTCACGCTTTGCCAGAGATGGTCTTCATCTGTCACCACTGGGATTTCAGTTACTGGCTAAGATTCTTGCCACCCCCATAATGCCTTTTTTAGGCAATGTCACAGGAACAAAATTCCTGATGTAAAAATACCCTCCAAAAACAACCACAAGGTTATGTTGCTAAATGTTAGGAGTCTAAACCTGAAATTGCACTCACTTGCATTGCAGTCACAGAGACCTGGTTTAAGGCTGCAGAGAGGACCCCAGCCATACTGGGTTACATTTCCTTCCTGGCATAATGGTTATGATGTTTACCTCAAATAAACAAGGTACAGGGTTTGATTCTCACCTTTGAGGGAAATTGGCTAGGCTTAAAATGACCTACAAGGGCAGTTAGCCTACTACGAATCCATGAACACGTTCAGACCACAAACTGAAAAGTGAAAACTAAAGGAAGTGGTGTATCAATATTCATTAAAGATAAATGCACCTCTAGACTGGTTAAACAGCATGATTCCATTGAATTACTTCAGGTGCAATTGACTGTTGGTAAGATCTCTCTTCAAGTCATTGCCAGCTATAGGACCTCCTCCATGAATCAGGACATCCACTCAGCCTACATGTATCTACTTGAGTCAATCAACATACAACCAAACACCCTGGTTTTGGGTGACTTTAATTACCCATCCATTTACTGGGTAAATTATATGTGTTCTAACTCATTTGCCCAAAGTTTCTTTTACTTCGTAAACTCCAATGCCCTGGACCAGCTGGTTGACACCCCCAGAAGAGGCTCAAACATCCTGGATCTGTTGCTCACCAACATGGGGGACCATTGTACCATCCCCAATGTGTGGTCCTCACTGATCACATCTGATATAAATCAGTCTCACTAGAGGTAACTATAACACCAGACCCCACCCCAGCAGCAACTAGACTAAAAAAACTTTTCCAAGGCCAATTACAACCTATTACAAGATAGCATAAATAGCTTCATAGCCCCTCTGCCACTGATGGAATGAACACCTGTGGCAGGATATACACCAGTGTTTTATATGAACATCTCTACAATTGTATCGACTCTGCCGTACCTGATAAGACTAAAGCAAGATCTTCAAGGAAGAATAAACCTGCCTGGTGTGGATATCTGCCGTCAACAAGATGTAAAATAAGAGAAAGAAATTGCTGTCTAAGACTAAGAAGGAATATGTTCATAGGTTCATAGGTTCATAGGTGTGTACTAGGCTAATGGTCCTGGAGCCTTTACAAGCCTAGCCCATAGGATTAGCCTGGATTGTGCCACCCAACCTTAGTTCCCAGTGCCTCTGTCAAGTAGAGCCACTGGAGTGATCCCCAGGGTGAAGTTTCTATTTCCCATCCACTCAACAAGATTTCTCTTGAAGAGGGCCAGTGAGGTGCTCTGTTTGACATGTATGGGAAGTGTATTCCATAGCATGGGCAGTCTCTGTGTTATGAACCTGTCCCTCCAGCATGTTCTGTTGATTGTGTTAATGAGGTTGAGGTTTTTGGAGCATGTGGTGCGGAGGGCTTGGGATTTCTTTTGCTGTAGAATTTCTAACAGAGCTGAGTCAGACATGGCTTTGTATGTCAAGCAGAGATCACCTCTAAGTAGGCGAAATGAGAAAGAGAATAGTTGGAGTTTTTTGAGTCTGTCCATATAGGACAAGTGTTTAAGGCCTAGGATCCTCTTTGTGAGGTACTTTTGCGGCCTCTCCAGTTGTTGCAAGTGTCTAGTGAGGTACATGCCAAATGGGGCATTGTACTTGATGACTGCCCTAATGAGGGAAAAGTAGAGGGAGACAATGACCTCTTTCTTTCTAGATGCAAAACCCTTAGTAATGAGATGTGCCACATAGAAGGACTTTCTGACCACAGTGGCAATGTGGTGGTCAAAAGAGAGGTTGCTGTCAACCTGTTTTCCCAGATCTCTTATAACACCTTCTGTGTTCAGTGGACTACCATCAATGTGGTAATTCATGGGAACTTGTTTTTTCCCAAAGGGGATGACAGCACATTTTTTGGCATTGAGTTTAAGGCCATGGTTTTGACACCAGTTGTTGGTCTCAGTGAGGCTTTTCTGTAGGATGTCAACATCACTTGGGGAGTTAATAATGGCTCCCAACTTGCAATTGTCTGCGAACTTTGTCAGCCAGAGTCCCTTCATGTTGGCTTGGACTTCTGAGAAGTAGATACCAAACAGGAGAGGACCCAGGACCAATCCCTGTGGGATTCCACTCATGACTGGTCAGCAGTCTGACTTGGAGTCAGCTACTTTCACACTGTGGATTCTATCTATGAACCAGTTTGCAACCCATCTAGTGATATACGGGTTGATGCCTAGCTTAGTGAGTTTTTCTATGATTCCTGAGTGAGGAATGGTATCAAAGGCCTTGGCCAGATCAAGGTAGGCTGTATGAACCACCTTGCCTTCATCCACAGCGCTGGTGACTGACTCAAAGAAGTCAACCAAGTTGAGCAGGCAGGATCTACTCTTCACAAAACTAAACCGTGTGGGATCCAGAGTTTGGAGATTCCCTATATCCTTGTTTATTAGGTCCACAATGATGCTTTCCATAGCTTTGCATATCAGACTTGTCAAGATAATGGGGTGATAGTTCCCAGGGTCTGTAATCACTCCTCCTTTGTGGAGAGGGATGACTATAGCAGTGCACCATTCAGTAGGGACAAAGCCTGAGGTAAGGTTGTGATTGAACAGGGCACACAGGTGTGGTGCCAGTTCACTCTGTAGTTTATGTAGAACACAGCCAGGGATACTGTCAGGTCCCATAAAAGCTGTATTCTTGGCCTTGGAAAGTGCTATTTTAACCTGTGCAGCAGTAATACTGAGTGCCTGGCAATCTACTGGTATTGTGATTGGTCCTTTGGGGGGGAGAGAGGGATAAAGTTGGCCCTGAATCTGTCAGCCAGTATATTGGCAATATCTGTTGGCTCGGTATAGGAGGGCCATTGTGCAGTAGCTCAGAGCAAATCTGGGTATTGTCATGGAGATTTTTTACATAACTATAGAAGGCCTTGTGGTTGTCTTTACTATCTGCTGCAATTCTGTTTTCATAGCTATTTTTAGAGGATTTGATGAGGGATCTCAACTTTTTGTTGAGGCTGATAAGGGAGTTTTTCCAGTCTTGGGACTTCACCTTATTTCGCATCAGTTTCCTCATTCTGTTGTAGAGTTTGTTTATGGCATGGGACCACCAGATTGGCTTCCTTTTTTTGGAGGAGAATGTCTTAGTTCTATTGGGTATGGCGAGATCCATGCATTTGTGTAGGTGTTTGTACAGTGCATTGGTGTATGATTCGGCAGTCATGCAACTATTTTCCATTTGCATGGGTGCCGTGAAGTTAGCTACCTCTGTTTTTAGGTGCCAAAGTTAGCTTTGGAGAAGTTTTTCATGGTGGTTACCTTTGTGGGGGGGGGGGTGTGGATTTCCAAGGTGATTAGTTTGTGGTCGGATCTAACCAGGGAGGAGTTGACTATTGGTGTAGAGCAATGGTCGCCCATGTTAGTAATGACCAGGTCAAGGATGTTGCTACTGGAAACAGTCCCTCCTCAACTTAAACAAGGAAATAAGACTTCTTGTGAAGTCCTCCAAAGCTAACTACGAATCAAAATTAGCTTCCCAAACTAAGGACCACCATGAGGCCTTCTTTACTTACATCCATAACCTGAAAGGAAAGGCCCAGATTTGTGCGGAACTTATAGTTAATGGTGCTACATATACAGAACCCGTGGATATAGCAAACCTGCTGGCTGACAAGTTCAGTGAAAATTTTACTTCCCCGTCACTGCCACACATACCCCAAAGCATCCCTACCACCTGTCCCCCTCCTAGAATCTCTGAGGAGCAGGTCTTAAACACCCTCTCCAGAGCCAAAAATACAACCTCTATGTGACCAGATAACATCCCAGGCTGTCTTCTACATGGGTTAAAACAGGAATTAGCAACACCACTGGGTACTCTTTTCAATCACAGCCTAAGCACTGGCTTCATCCCAGTGGAATGGAAAACAGCTACCATCGTCCCTTTGCACATAGGAGGTACATCCACTGACCTCGGGAACTATAGACCTATTAACCTGACCAGCCATATCTGTAAGTCCATGGAGCAAATCATCATGGACCTTATCAACAAAGATACAGGAAATATCCAAACATTCAACTCCACCAAGTTTGGCTTTGTCAAGGAGAGATCATGCTTGTTACATTTGGTGGACTTCTTGGAGACAGTCACCAAAGCTCAAGACAAGGGCAAATATGTGTATACGGCCTACTTAGATTTAGCTAAGGCCTTTGACACGGTCCACTACTCAGGTATCATTGATAAACTCACCCAGCTGTGTATCAACCCATATATTGCCAGGTAGATTGCAAGCTGACTCACTTATTTAACTCATACTGTCAAAATAAGGGATTCCACCTCCTGCAGCTGACCTGTAACCAGTGGTGTTCCATAGATATCGGTTCTGGGACCCCTACGTTTCAGAATCTACTTCTGTGAAGTATAGGAAAAAGCTATAGGTCTGTGACTGATGACTGCAAACTAGGAGCAGTCACTGAGTCCCCTAAAGATGTCAACATCCTGCAAGATGGACTTACACAGACTAATGACTGTTGCCAAAATCATGGTCTTAAACCTAATGCAAAAAAATGCATTATCATCCCCATCAGCAAGGTCGATGTTTCTGCTAACTACCACATCAATAGCAATATGCTAAGCATGCATTCAGTGGTGAGAAATCTGGGCACACAGGTTGACAGCAACCTTACCTTTGATCATCGTGTTTCCACAGTGGTAAGAAAGGTATTTTATACTGCTGATCTCATAAGTAAGGGCATTGCCTCAAGAAAAAAGGAAGTCATAATCCCCCCCGTACTCTTCCCTCATCTGGTCAATAATAGAGTACAGTGCTCCCTTTGGTATGTACCATTCCAAGCACCTGCAGCAATTGGAGAGACCACAAAGGTTCCTTACTAAGAAAATTCAGGGTCTTCAGCATCTGTCATATGTGGACAGACTAAAATCATTGTCACTTTACTCTATCATACAGATTGCTCAGAGGTAACCTGTGCTTTGCATAAAGGGTGATCCTTGACCCTGTTTTAATGGAAATGCTGCACATTATCAAGTCAAATGGCACATGGGTCACTCACTGAAAGGACCTTAACCTGGTATGTGACATCAACAGAACTTGCTAGAGGGACAGATTTATCTCACAGAGGTTACCTCATCTTTGAAACAAACTTCCAATTCATGTTAAACAAAGCCACTCGTTGACCCTATTTAAGCATAATTTGGATGACTGGTTGGGAAACCAGCAATTCACCCCAGGGGTTACACCTGTGTCCCTCCTGTACAGGGGCAATAGGTGCTGATTTTAGTGTCTGCACAAAACAGACATTCTAGGGAACTAGGGTTGAACTTGGCTAGGCTTGTAAGGGCCCTAGGGCCATCAGCCTAGTAACCTCCTATGATCCTATGACATACACAACTGGATGAGGCAAAGTACACAACTAATTTGCTAATGACTACCAAAACCATGTTATGCAATTCACAGTCATCTGAACTGTGGATCAGAGAATTCTGGAGGAGCGTGCATTTATGTAGGTACAACAGCACACCAAAATCACCGTAAATAATGCCTACACAACTTGTGCTGCTAGACATAATAGAGCGGAATCACACTGCCATGTCTACTTTAGTGAAAACATACACAAAATCATAAGTTAAATATAAAAGAATGTACAGACACACCATGTATTCCTGTACTATGCATACAAGCAAAGCAGGACAACTTAACCTGTCCAACCCTCTTTGACAGTGATGACGGAATCACCCTAATGGACATGTCAGTACTAACAGATTGCTTTATAAACATGATATATGAAGATCTGTATTTATGATCAATGAAATGTTAGAAATCACCCCTACTCATGCCTGTAGAGCACTGCCCACCTCTGCCACCATTAAGTTAGCTCAGTGTGATATTTGTAAGCCAGTAAGTGTAGAGGGAAAGACCACTTCTGATAAATGGGAGGGTCAGACATCTATTTTATGAAATACTCCATTTTGTTTGCTGTCACTCAGTGCATTTAAGCCTCCAACTTTTTTATATATGTACATCATCAGTACATTACCAAAGTGGTTACATGAGTATGTTATGAAACTGCACAACACAAACCTGCTAACAAATGGTAGAAACATTTGAATCTACAGTGCCGACAATAGGGAACCATTTACAGTGCAATGTATTTGTGTGCTAAATCCGTGCTGGTCAGATCAACAAAAACTCTTTTATGCTATGTTATACACAACTACATATTTAACCTGTTTAATCCACCTGTATGCAATTTCTGGTAGTTCTGTGATGCTGTCTCAGTAGCGCTATTGGGTTATATGATTCCCGCTAACGCTGTTACTGAGCCCAAAGCACAGTGCGCACAACTGATTTATGTATGTAAACAGATTTATGTGGGATATATGTGTATGTGAACTAATGGATGTGTACGTGAACAGTTTTGTATGTATGTGAATCCCTGGTAAAGTTCTGCAAAACAATTTTATGTGACCTTTTCATGTCCATGTAATATTCTCCTTGTGATGTTTTTGCTGATTTCTGACAACAATTGCATTACAAGTACAAGCTTCTTTGATAGTTGGAGTTATTTATTTATTTATTTTTTGGGTGGGTATTCTCTTGTTGGGTAAAAGCCTCCTTCCAAATTACTCATGTAAAGAGAAACCCTCTGCATCTCATTTTGTAATATAACAAAATACAACACTAAACCACAGAAAATGTCATGTTTTTCTGTTTATAAAGTTCTGTTTGATCTGCTAAGCCCAGCCAAATGGCCTTCTGTAAGACAAAGACCAAGTAAACAAATAGTTTTGCTAAGATTCCTTGAGTTACAAGTCCCCAAAGAAACAACTTACCAACCATAATTCTTCAAACATTCAATCCTAAAGAAAAAAAAGATCAATGTAAGCATATTTATTTTTTGCAGTGACCAAGCTCCTGTTACCTAACATGTGTCAAATACGCCCCCAACTACGCTGAATTTACATGTATTTTATTTATCCTTTGTTGACCAGGTTTGTCCCACTGGCTAGTAGCTTCCTTTCAGGGGGTATTTATACTCCTAGCAGAAATTTGGCCAGGGCCTCAGGGAACTTCCTGATCTCTTTTGTGATAGGACCCATGGGATCTTTTACATCCACCTGCACTACCACCAACTCAAGCTTATGGGGCCTCAGTTTATCATCTCATCCAAAGGAATCTTAGTCTTCCACAGTCGCACACACATAAAAAATGGAAAAAAATCCCTCCCCCCAAAAAAGGAAAAGGAAACGGAAAAAGGAAAAGGAATTACTATAGGTACACACTTACAAATCACATCAGCAGTGGTTATCTATGGAACATAGAGATTGGGAAGTTTAACTTTGCTGGGTTGTGCTTGGTGAATTGGTTCCTTAGGAATTTATAAATCAAGGAGTAGCAGAGCAGCTGAACCAATATGATGATAGCTTGAGAGAAGCATCTGATAAGAACTATTTTTGTTACCTGCAACCCATGTACTGCTATCCTTCAGTGTACATGAATAGTGCATCCCTACTGAAGCTCTGAAAACCATAATTATGAGTCCCAGAATTATGAAAAATATATTAGGAATCTAAAAAAGTATAATGAAAGTTAAATATCTCTGAACCTATTTTGTCATTTATTGCAAGGGGATCAATTCTTCTGCACCCCTAATATGAGGGGTTACACTTCACAACCCAGTACGTATATGTAGTAACACTGAGAGCACTGTACCCCACAGTAAGGGGAATATTCTGAGGTATCAAAGTCTCATACTTAGTGCATTACAGTCCTGTTTCACATAATGAACCTCATTGCTCCAAGAGCTGCATTTGCATTCCTCAGCATTTCAGTTATGATAATTATTTATTAGTAATAGTTCAGCTTGTGTCTCTTACTCAACACCATACAAATCATGGGTGCCTGCCCTTCTAGGAGCCAATCTTCCTGTAACTTCTGTTTTTAACTTTGCAGGTGTCACGGTCAATAGGTACATACAACATGATACAGTTTTTGTAACCAGTGTAGCTGCTACATAAATGAGGTCTATTGGTACATGCAAGTTTCTGGACTAAATACAAAAGCTGAAGTTTGGATGTCCAGGAGGCTACAACAACATATTAAAGTAATGCAGGATTTTACAGAAATGATTTCTCTTGCAGATCACCACCAGTACTCTTCTCAGACAGTTTTTTCCAACCAGCAGTTCTAGAATAGAAATGTGTTTCTGAATTAGTTTTATATTGTTTTCACAATTTCCCAATTCTATACCAAATGGAATTCCAAGAAAGATTATATAAAATGTAAATTTCCATTGTTGCATATTTTTTTAACTGCTAACCCATCCTGTGTCTGACTTGGCAGCACTTATTCGTAAAGGGAATTTAATCAGCTTTCTTCTTTCCAAACTGAAACTGCCTTCAGTAATCATCATTTTGTGTCAGTAATAACAAAATAAAATAAAAATGGTTACTTTGTCATACTATGACAGTTAAAAGCAATCATTTCATGTATATTTTTCCTGTCAAGAAATACTTCTACTTCTTCACTCTAAACCTGTTTGTAGTGCAATATACATGAGAATAAAGAAAACACATCAAAAGCCAAGAGTTTTGCATACAATAAAACATTGGTTCACGGGAAAAACAAAGTACTCTGGTTGTTTATTTTGTCTTCATGCCATAACTAATTATTGTTTATGGATGAGCTAAATAACATTTTTGGAAATGTGAAATGACTTACTGTAGTATAATCAGATTTATGCAAATAGGTCAGCAGCCACAGAAATGAGAATGGATGAGCTTTAAAACAGCACAATAAACTACTGACTTACCCATTAA
>NC_056741.1:231653255-231685755 GCF_019279795.1 Protopterus annectens | reverse complement strand
GGGATCTAACTCGGCCATTACTCTAGCTCATGGTGAACAACAAAATCTTGAGCTCCTTTCGTACCCATAATGCACCAAGCCCAACTTCCCTCAGAACCTTTATACAACTTGAGAGAGAGAGAGAGAGACAGTGAGAGAAACTATAAAAGATTGCCATAACTGGAGTTCAACACAAGGGACATAAAGTGTCCTTGGTGTGCTTAAATGTCTCTTTCCTCCAGAAGTGTATTGTGAGAAATGGAGGGAGATGGAGGGTTGGGAGTTGAAAAAGAATGAAAATGGACAACACAGATGGAACATTATGGTAAGTACATAACTTCTTTATCTAATGTTCTCAATTTTCTTTCATTCCTCAATGTATGGGACAGAGTCCCTATCTACCTGTATTTCTAGGTGGACTCTAAGGAAGGATATTCCTGAGTATGACTGAGCCAAAGCCTCTCTTCCCCCCGAGACAAGATCCAGTTTGTAATGATTGATAAAGGTATGATGGCTAGACCATGTAGTAGCTCCACATATAGCATCCATGGATGCTCTAGACTGAGCCTTTAATGGTTTTGGAAGGGAAAGGTTACTTTCATAACTGATTCACCCATCTTGTGCTGTGCAAAGGAAACAAAGAGCTGGTCTGACATTATACATTGTTTGGTTCGATGTAAATGAAAATGGATTTGTCTGTGAATATCCAATAAATACAGCATATATCCCCGTTTGTTTGTAAAGTTTGGGAAGGATACCAGTAGGTTAATGGTTTGGTTAATGTTGGATTTTGACATCACCTTAGGTAGGAAGGAAGCATTGATACATAAGGTGACCGTGACCTTGTCCTTGTGAAAAGTCAAGTATGGAGGCTTCAAAGATAATGCTTGAAGTTCTAAAATTCGTTTAGCCAATGTAATTGCCATTAAAAAGATAGTCTTCCTGGTCAGGAATTTCAAATCACATTTAGCTGCAAATTCAAAGGGAGACTGTGTTGAGGCTTGCAGTACCAAGTTTAAATTCCATGATAGTACAGGATCTTTGTAGGGAGGTCTAAGTAGAGGAGTACCTTTCAAAAATCATTTGCATAGCTTGGAGAAAGCCAGTGAAGAATTCTGAAATTCAAAATAGCTATGAGCTGACTTTAATAGTCAATAAGCTTGCACCATCATTAAATAAACTTGCTAAAAATTCAAAAACAAAATGTATCAGGGCTGGGAAAGGTTCTACTTCATTCTATTCTGTCCAATAAACAAATCTTTTCCATTTACTTCTGTATAATTTTCTCGTAGAGGGTTTATGGGGAGATAACAGAATAGAATGCAGAGGAGAAGAGAGCATAAGTTGTCTGGCTAATAATGGAATTGGAGAAACCATGCAGTCAGTTTGAGGCTTGCAATGTCTGGGTCAATGCCTCTCAGGTTAAGCAGGAGGTCTGGAGTTGGATCCAGAATCCAAGGTGGGTGCCAAAGATGAGGCCAAAGAACGGAAACCAAATTTGTCGAGGATAGTAAGATGCAATGAGGATAACTTTGCTCTTCAACCTGGCTGCTTTGTGAAGGAATTTGGGAATTAAAGGAGTCAGGGGATAATTGTATAACAGACTGGGGGGGCAAACATGGAAAAGAGCATCCCTTGGTGACTTCCCAACTGGGGGGATTAGGGCAAAAAGCTGCTGCACTTGTTGTTTAGGGGAGACACAAAGAGCTCACAGCAAAGCTGGCCCCAGTGATGGAAAATCATAGCCGTCACTTTGTAGCTGAGAGACCACTCATGAGGAATTAAAATGGACTTGCTTAGTTTGTGTGCTATCATGTTGGATTTCTCCGGAATGTGCATTGTGATTAGAAAGCAGTTGGAGGAGTTGCCCATTGCCACACCCTCAGGGCTTCTCAACACAATGGATAAGATTTGGTTACCACTTGTTTGTTGATGTACCAAACCACTGACATGTCTGTTTGAATTGCAATCGTTCCTAGAGGGAGAGAGTCTAGGAATGCTTGAGAAGTCACAAGCACCGCTCTCACTTCCAGAACATTGATATGCAAATTGGTCTCTTCAGGGGATCAAGTGCCTTGGACTGTCTTCCCCAGAAAATGCCCCCCCAATCTGGGAAGTGTCTATGGTCACTATGGTCTTATGCTGAGGGAGAGTGAAAGGATGATCTTGCAATAGTTTTTGAAGAATTCTGTGAATTCTATGCACATCTTTTTGTTTATCTTGCTGTTAGTTGCATTTACAGGCATACACACCACAGTATATAAACTCTTAGTATGAACAGCTACTTTTAAACACTGGATTGTACTAAGTACAATAAATACATGGAGGCAAACTGCTTCAGTAAACTGCTTTAGTTAGTATGACATTTCTGTTACATTTGACTTTTAGTTCTACAAACACGCAGCACATATGCTGTCAGCTCTCTATAGCAAATTTCCAAAGTCTGTTTAACCATAGTTACATTTATACCAGTAGATCTGGTATGTTTTTCCAGAGTCTGATGTAAAACAGTTCTTTCTTTGTATAACAGTTTTTCTTTGTTCTTCTAATTTATGATTTGTCCTTGATTCTTTGGTCCAGGAAATTCAGCCTTGCATTATCTGAAACTTAGTGTTCCAGCACTACCTTGCTTAAAGTTACTTTGATGTACTTTCAGCTGCCATCTGCGTAGCTATTTTACAGATTTTGTTTTTCAATAACATACTCCTTCACATGGATACCAAAAATCTTAACTATGTTATGCCAGCACATTTACTACTTTTTATTTTTCAGCATTTTATACTATTTCTAAATTAACCCTTTATATTTCATATATTCTTGCAGCTTTTATTTAAGCTAATAATCATGCTAGCAGTAGTTTGAAAAAACAATAAATACCATATAGAACAAAGTATTCTTTCAGTTCCCTGTTTTTTTATTTGTTTGAGGAATGGACTAAACTTCATTTAAAGAAAAGCCTGCATTTGTTTCATTAGCATTGCTATTTACAGCATTTACAACTTTGCTCATATTTACAACCATAACTCGTTGAGTTACTGCAACTCTTTGTAACCTGCAACATATAAACTATTGTAAGCTGTTATTATTATTATTATTATAACTTTTAAAACTATTAACACAGGATGTATTAACCAATTTAGCAATTTGGTTCCAGATGATGAACATTTTTTTAAATATGTCCCACCAATTATGGGCAGCGTCATCTTCTGTTTTTGCCTTTTACTATTAACACTGGGTTATTTGAAACCACACATACAAACTGTGTTGCCACTTTAACAAACATTTTGAAATTTGAAGGCAATATTGTCCATTTATACTAAATTGTAATCTGTCTAGCAAAGATACTTGTAATGACTTACTAAATAGTAAGATTTCCTTGTGCTTGTAAATGTATAATCTGTGCGATATCTTGTTTTACTAGTTTTTATACCAAGGTCTTTAAATCTGCATTTGGTATCTTTAAAACTTGGAAATGTAATATTGAAGTGCAATATTGTCTTTTGGTGTTGTTGTCCTATCATGGTACAAGTGGATGGTATTTTTACCACTTGATCTGCATGAAGTACTGGTTTATTACCCAAAATGGAAAGTATTTAACCCATGGTCTTTTTTCTTGTATTACTGTGTTGTTTATACAAATAACCAGAGTATTGGTATAAATCTTCTTGCTCTGTTGAGTTTATTCTTATTTTTGTGTCATTGTCTGCACACTGTGACATTTTTGCATGTTGTCTTCCCTTGTCTGAACTGTTACATTTCCAGGGAGTAATGTACAGCATTTAATAGAAACAGAGCTGTTTATCGAAATGTTTATGTCAGTCTTTGATTGTTTCTCTACTTTTATGTATGTCTGACCTTGTTTAGCTAACCATGCTGTTATATTTGTGTTAAATGTTATTTTTTAGACATACATGCTGTATGCTTTTTACAACTGAAATTGCCTTGCGTTCTATTTTGTGTAGCATTTTTTTTACTAGGTTTTATTCGTGAAATATTGTAATTCCCTCTGTTTTGATGTTCAGAATGATGCAAATGAAATGCAGATGTCTGTGTTGAATGATGCATGCCTTGTCTCACAGCTGCATTTTTATCTATAGTCCTTGAAGCATGTTCCAGACACTGAACATTCAGCTTGTCTCAAGTTGTACCAGAATATATGTGTGCTACCAAACAGAAAACATGTATTTAACTAACTATATTATTTTTACATATATTATAGCAACAAATATGTATATGCATCTAACTAGCAAATAGATGTGCACATGCATTTATACATATTTAAACATATCTATCATGTATACATTCCCTCTGTTTTATTTTAAATACAAAACTGTCTATAGTCAAGTTACATTGCTATTAACTAGAAACACATTGGGAAACAAAACCTTTAGGTTTGTTTTGATACAGCAAGTTAACACAGTTTAATATTTTCAACACAATGATGACAACCATTACTATTAGAACTGGATGAATGTGAATATGACTTTATACAGTGATGTTCTATACAGTAATTTATTGATAATGCTTGAGAATTTTATTGCAAATGCATTGCAGTCTTGTTTTTTTGAAAAAAAAAACACGTCACAAATGTCAAGCTATGACTTGTTACTCTATTTACATAGATAAACCATTTACTATACACTGTACAGAATACACTTGCTTGTACAGATTGTTTTTGTATTTGTATATACATGGCTGTAATGTACACTCAGACCAATTTTTAAACCTAGCAGTAAACTGAAGCCTGCTAATTACATACCTTTTGCAGTACTGTTTACACAGTTAGTGTAAAAGTGAAAGCATGCCCTTTCCCCTATAGTATACATCATTTTATTGCAGTATTGTTTATTTTATGATGTGAGAATTGAATGTATGCTTGTCCTTTTGGCTGTTATGTAGACTGTGACACTTTGCTTTTACACATTTGCTTATTTATTTTACTGTTGCCTATACTGTCAAAGTGGTAATAGGAATTGCTTTTACCAATTTTAAAAAGATGTTTACTGTTACTAGTAGTTATTTGTACCCTCCCTTTTTGTAAAGGGACCTGCATAATTTAACTGCATACTATAGCCCATGCACTGACTGTACTCGTAGTATTTACTTTCAAACAGATTATTAATGACATGTATGCACAATTGTGACATTTTATTACAATTACTAAACAGGATTAGACTTTTTGTGCTTTTTGCTTAATGCTGTACGTGAATACTTAACAATAATGTTTTAGAAAAATGTAAGCCATTTGGCCTGACAACCAGTCTTGTTTCCTTGACCTTATAAACTTCAGTACCAGTAACATCCTATCTTATGCAACATTTTTTGTATCTACCCATTCCAGCCTGGAAAAATTTGAGCTCACATATTTTTTTCTTTTTTTTGTGCGCATTCCAGACGCTTAACCCATAACTCCTTCAGTCATTCGTTAATATACTTGCAACTTGATATTAGAATGTAGTTGTAAAACTCTTAGAATTATAATAAACATTCGTAATTTGCCTAACTATGCATAATACTGCATTTGAAGACTGTTTTTGCTGGTGTTTTTATGCTATCATACAATTACAAAATATTGTAAAAAACAAAAGCGATATTGACTTAACTAACACATGCTTAAAACAGATATATTTACATGATTTACATTTGCTGTGGTCTGCCTTTTGCTGCACTTTAGATGAAAAAAAAATGCATTCATGTCAGTCTTGTGACATCATGTCTTTTTTGCATTTAACTACTCTCATTTGATTTCTATGCCCTAGAACTATTTTGTTATTTGAAATGGTTTTAAAATCACTATTTAAGTGCCTTGCTTTAAATGAATAAAAGTTTGTGCTGTGTACACTTAACCATTTTGTAAAGGCAGAATAGTACGTCGTAAATTATGTATCAGCACGGTTAACTGCTGTTGCTTTAACTCTTTACTAACCAGATTATATTTGTCAGTATTTTGTTTTGCTGACTTTAAAGCTCTTATGCACCTTTGAAAAAGTGTTTGCATATGTTGTCTGAACTTTTTGAACTCACTCAGACTGTGTCTTAGAAGTTTATTAAATCTTTTTGTCAGTTCACCATGAACTTCATTTCTGTTTTTATCTATTTTGTAATGTGCAGTGGTTTTATCCCACTTTTGTTTAGCAAGATGTACAGAAGATGTTGTAAATAACTGAATTGACTGATATTGTAACTGTGAAATTAACATTTTACATGTGGTGACAGGACATAAACATTTTCTGTCATACAAATGATGTTGCTGTTTAAGATCCTATTTAAACATAATGCATTTACATAAAGCATTGACATTAACATTAATAAAGTACTGCATGTGCTACAGTTGTGTTTATACCAATGTTTAAATCCTGACAATACATGTGTTGGATTATTACTACTGTGTACCTGAAAGGTAGTGGTACACTTTATAGTTCTGACAGTTCTGTTATTTATGACATCCATGCTGTAGAATGAGAAACAAAAAGAGAATTACCAGTTTCTGTGTGCAAGGTGATTAAGTCTTCCATCGAGAAAGCGTGGAAAGTCCCTCATTGATTCTCCCAAAATGTGGCCAAACACCGCTGGCAGATTCATCTGTGCAGATGTACAGGACCTGTGGAGCTTGCAGAGATGCACTGTTCTGCTAATGGATACTGTGCATAAGAAGGAGGCAAAAGTTTGCACTGCAGCTGGATGTACTAACTGAATAAAATGCAAAAGTAGCTGTAGTTGTGACAAGGAGAAACCATGCAGTCCGTCAACTGTGGCTCGCCATTGAAGAATTCTGTGAATTCTATGCACGTCTTTTTGTTTATCTTGCTGTTAGTTGCATTTACGTGCATACACACCACAGTATATTAACTCTTAGGATGAACAGCTACTTTTAAATACTGGATTGTACTAAGTACAATAAATACACGGAGGCAAACTGCTTCAGTAAACTGCTTTAGTTAGTACGACATTTCTGTTACATTTGACATTTGGTTCTACAAACACGCAACACATATGCTGTCAGCTCTCTATAGCAAATTCCCAAAGTCTGTTTAAGCATAGTTACATTTATACCAGTAGATCTGGTATTTTTCCAGAGTCTGATGTAAAACAGTTCTTTCTTTGTATAACAGTTTTTCTTTGTTCTTCTAATTTATGATTTGTCCTTGATTCTTTGGTCCAGAAAATTCAGTCTTGCATTATCTAAAACTTAGTGTTCTAGCACTATCTTGCTTGAAGTTAATTTGATGTACTTTCAGCTGCCATCTGCGTAGCTATTTTACAGACTTTGTTTTTCAATAACATACTCCTTCACATGGATACCAAAATCTTAACTATGCTATGCCAGCACATTTACTACTTTTTATTCTTCAGTATTTTACACTATTTCTGAATTAACCCTTTATATTTCATATTATTCTTGCAGCTTTTATTTATGCTAATAATCATGCTAGCAGTAGTTTGAAAAGACAGTATATACTATATAGAACAGAGTATTATTTCAGTTTTGACTGCATCCACCAGGAGAGATGCCGTTTGCATACCTATGTTATTTGCATCTTTGACGACATGAGTTAAGAGAGGATTGACCATTGAGTTTGTAGCATTCATTGTAGAACTTGCATGTAATATCTTGCTAGAGGGACCAAAATTATTGCTGCTGACATTGGTCCTACAGCATGATCAACTAATCAAAAATGTTGGTACTGCAAATTATTTTCCTGACCTGACTCCTTATTGTTTGTACTCCCACAAGGGGAAGACATGTTACCATAGCTACTGTGTTAAAATTTGCTCCTATGAATACCAAAGTCTGAGTGGGTTGCAGTTGAGACTTGTTGTAATTGATGATTATACCAAGACTTGAGCAAACCTGCAAGACTTGGTCTCGTGCTTGTACCAGCTGATGCCTGGTTGGAGTGTTGATGAGCCAGCAGTATGGAAACACCCAGAATCCTTGCAGTCTCAGGTGAGCTGCTACTACTGCCATGCACTTGGTGGACACCCTGGGGGCTGTGGTGAGACCAAATGGCAGTGCTCTTAACTAGTAATGACTAGCTTCTAGCCAGAAGCATAGGTACCTTCTGGATCATCTGTTCATCTTTATGTGATAGTATGCATCTTGAAGGCCTATTGAGCACATCCAGTCATCCTTGGTGAGAAAGAGCAAAATGGACTGAACTGTGACCATCGGGAACTTGGTGTGTCAAACTGATTTGTTTAACACAAAAGTAAAACAACAGTATTAGTGCAGCGACAAGTCCATTACTAATAAGGGAAGACTAGCAAAACAAAAAAGTAACTGGAACTATGAGCAGGAATAAACAGTAGTTAATTAAAAAAATGCAAAGGCCACAACTTGCTTGAAGAGTTGCTTTTTTAAAAAGTAATAGTTGTTTATTACAAGAATTTATTTAACACACTGAGATCTAAAATTGGTTTCCAGCCTCCTGTTTTCTTTGGCACTAAAAAGAATCTTGAGTAAATTCTGTATTTTACTTGGTCTGGGGGGGACCTCTTGGATGACTCTTTTTTCTAGCAGCTTTTGTATTTTTAGTGCTGCTACTTCCCCTGATTTGGTGGGACATCAGGGATTTTCTTGATAAAGGGGGTGGAAGGGAAAAGGGAACAGTATAACCTCTGGAAATAATTATCTGCACACATGTGTCTTTTGTTATGTTTAGCCAGGCTTCCTGGTGCAGTGATAAGCAACCCCTGACTGCCTCCAGAGGAAGGCAATAGGACCTCTGTTCAGGAATGCTGAAAAGGTCTGTCAGAAAAAGTATCCCTAGATCCTTGGTTTTGTGGGCCTCCTCTGCCATGGTGGCATCTTCTGCCATTATCACCCCCTGCCCCTGGGGGAGCTCGCTCTATGTGTCTCATGGAAAGGAAACTGAGACTTCCAAAACCACATCTTTCAACCTTCCCATTGGTTCCTGGCAAAAGTCCAGGCCTTTCCATCATTCTCACACTTGGAGAATGTGTTGTTTCCTGCTGGGCCAAAAAAGGAGGAAGAAGACTTGAAGGGCTCTGCAAAGTCACACAGGTGCATCCAGGCATACCTCCTGGTGGAAATGTCTGAACCCACAGCCCTTGAGGAGCCTTCTGAAGCATGTGAGATGAGTGTCATGGACAAATTCACAATAGACTGAAGGGTAGACAACTGTGAGGTCACAGACGTTTGAACTTCCCTGAGAGTTCATTAATCAAATCCCTTTGCAATCACATGAAGTCTGCCAAGTAAGTAATTAAGCTATCAGAGAGTAAATGTAGCTGAAGCATATACTCACTTCCCAAATCTGTCCAAAGCCCTAGATTCCCTGTTAGAGAGATGGACAATGGAACTCTGCACCACCATGACCATAGCATCAACTGATACACCCTTACTCCAGTGCTCTCTCTCCCTCCTGGTGGAGCGAGAATCCTGTCCGGTCTTTTGGGGATTGTCTCAATTGTACCTGGTTCCTTTCACACCCACTTAGATGCCAAGCCAATGAGTTAATCAGCTGGTGGAGTGACTGAGGAAGTAGATGGGCCAGTCCTGAAAGCTTTCAGAAATACTGACTCTTTAGAAGATGGGTTTTGGGCAGACCACCCACCTTTCTGCTTAAGGATCTCAAGGATGTCTCCAAATGAGACGGCATTGGGTGGTGATTTTGGAAAACTTTTCTCTCTCATCAAAGTCAGTATCCTCAGTGATGGGCTCCTGGGGGGAGTCTAAGTGCTTCCTTTTGCATGTCTTCTTCCTGGGGACTTCTTTAGTGGGATGATCTGGAGAAGTATCAGTAGAGATGACAAGGCTTGGTTGGGTGGTCTGGAAACTCTGGGTTGGCTGTCCCAGTAGTTTAGAATGCTAAGGATCATGGTACAAAGTCAGTATGGATGTTGAGGGTGGATCCGAGGTGTAAGGACCCACCTTACCTGCTGGAGAAGAGAAAACTCTCTCCACAACCTCAAAGGCTGAATACCCTGGAGAGATGGAAGCCAAACGAGCCAAGAAAGTGAGTTTCTGGCCCACCACCTCCCTCTGCTCTGAGAGTCATCCACCTGAGGTGGAAGCTGAAGCTGAGCTTTCCAATGTCAAAACTCTGAGGCGAAGAGATGGCTCCAAAAACCTTGGAGTCGACTCTATCCCATCAAATCCAACCCAGAAGTTTTGGCTCTGGGAGTCATCTGGATCCAAAGAAGTTGGAACCAGTGTACTCAGAGTAGCAGTCAGATCCAAGGACAGAGTCCTCTTTGGATCTGACACAGAAAGGCCCAGAGCGCTTGGATCTGAAGACTCTAATACCACAGGTTGGATCAGAGGAGTAGATATTGTTGATAGAATAGTGGCTGGATGAAGTTCCTGATCCAAGGGAATAGGAACCATAAAGACGCCCTTCTGAAACACCTCCTTTAAAAATCTCATCATAATCCTTTTCACATCTGCCTGTGTGACGCTTCTGAAGGAACAGGATAACACCACTGAAGGGGACTTAGCATACCATTCAAGGAAAGGGGAGAGCACCCTGGACAGCACCGGATCCACAGAAGGTGAATACACTGTGTGGGGCAAAGACTTCAAATCTGGGGACCTTGGATCCAAAGTGTGTTTAGTTGGATCTGATGTAGATGAACTAGAGAGATACTTGATTGGATCCAAAGAAGGATGGCTTACGGGAGAAATAGAATCAGATTTCCTTTTCTTTTTTTCTTGGCTTTAAAGACCTTGAAGCCAAGGATTCTTTAGACCTGGACCTTTTTGAAGTGTCCTTAACTTTTATTTTCAGAGGTTGAACTCCAGCTAAGGCCTCGGTGAAAGTAGTTGGCAAAATGCCCTTTAGTGTCAGTTAAAGCACGTGGGTTAAAGTCACGGCAGATATCACACTTCAGATCAAGGTACTCCATACCTAAACAATATATACACAGAGTGTGGGCATTCAAGAAAGGCATTTTATGCCCACATCTGTCACATTTTTTGAATCCTTTATTGGACATACTGGAGTAAATATATCTAAGCTACAAAACTATCACCAAATAGCGTGTTACACTTACAACTTACAGCACAACAGAAACCAAAGGAAAAAACTGCAAAAAAGCAATAGTAAGGTAAGAAGTTTTTTTTTCCAAAAGGGGAAAAACACCCTTTAACAGAAAAACTAGAATGGGGAAGGAAAGGCCTTCCAACTATGGCAGTGGCAAATACACAAACTAGTGTACAATGGGAAGAAAAGAGGTAAAAAAAAGCTTTAAGAAATATAAAAAGTCTCTAAAAGAGAAAAGAAAATCCAAATGCTAGTGTCTAAGACAAAGTTTAAAGAGATTGAACTTAGCTTCACCAAAATGCTTGAGAGAAGCAGCCACCGATGTCGCAAAAGCAGCAAATGAGATCTGAGGGAAGTTGGGCTTGGTGGATTGTGGGTAGGAAAGGAGCTCGTGAGTTTGTTGTTCACCACTAGCTAGAGTAAGGGTGAGTCAGATGAGAGTATCAGATATGAACCCATACTTTGTGGAATGAATGAAAATTGAGAACAACAGATCATTTGGTTAATTTAAAAGACGGCAATGTGACTTTTATTCAAGGTGTGGAATACAGTATATGTCCAGAACATATGTATACTGTGTTAGCATAACATCTGAGCTAAATGCCTAACATTTTAATCCATAAAAGTGATACATTCTTACCTTTTTAATGCATTTTTAACAATCTCTGTCCTTGACCATTAAATCTCTCTTCCATCATTGTCTAATGCATTCCCTTACTCACTTGCTGAAAACATACTGACAAATGGGATGGCACTCAGACCAAGGCATACCATCATCTGTGTGTGATTTAGAATTTTTGTTTTATGCCCTTCTTTTTGTCTCATCTTACAATATGCAGTTTTTTTCATTCTGGATCCATGCCTACAGACAAACTGCTGGTGGGCTCCCAATGTTTATGGAAAGGCTAAAGCCCCTGGTGTTTACTGTAGGTTGAAGCCATTCAATGAAACCCCTTTCTTTTTCCCAGGGATAGATGAACTAGCAAAATGCCAATAAGTTTTGCCACAGCTGTTTCATTGTATTTCAGGTCAACTAATTTTACTGGGGTCTATTTAAACACAGGTGGATCCAGATTTCTTTGTCAGAATATATTATATTCTTTTAATGGAAACCTCTCAAGGCACATTCACTGTTTTCCTACTAATTACAGAATGGCACCTAGCTTTTCTTTGAATAGTTGAGTTGCATTGCCTGACTTTTCTTTACCTGAAATACAAATCATTGAACTTAACTGTATGAATGGGAGGAGGAGGGTCTGGAATGAATACAAAGGAGAGAGGAAAAGATGATAAGGGAAGATGAAGAAAAGAATAAAGTCATTGAATGGGAGGAGGTAACAGCATAGAAAAATAAGAATAACAATCTGTTATATGAACCTTAGCTGGTACAGGAATTCAAGGAGTTGCACAAGCACAGAATGACTGTGCACGCTACTATAAATATGCACTCCACAGATTCCTGAAGTCATTAAATGACTGCCATACCACTCAAGTGTTCCTGAGTTTTCCTCATGTTTTTGGCCTGTCCCTTGTAATCATTTAGGTTGTTAGATAATGCATGCAGGATCATCCACATTTAGTCATGCCAGACATTACACAGTGATTGTGAATGCCCTTCTTAGCATGCAATGTGATGGGAAATGCATTAGTTCATTACCTTAAAATGGAGAACATCGACATCTGTGCAGTGACAGAGACCTGTTTCAAGGCTCCAGAGAGCACCCCTGCATTACCAGGCTATAATTCATACCACACCTTTTGGACACCTAACCTGGACCGAAACAATAAAGAGGGAGGCGTGTCCATATTCATTAAGGATATCCAAATCTCCAGGCTAGTTGCTCAGCATAATGCATCCAAGATTATCCAAATGCAACTAACTCTGGGCAAGAATGCAATCCAAATTCTAGCTTGCTACAGATCCCCCACCATGCCCCAGGATTTTGACTCCTCATTTCTTGATACACTGGAAAATATTAGGGTACAACCTAACACCCTAATAATGGGTGATTTCAACTACCCCACCATTAAATGGGAAAAATACTCATGTACTAACTCTTTTGCTCAACATTTTTTGGAATTCATACATTCCAATGCCTTGGATCAACTTATCCACACCCCCACCAGGGGCAGCAATATCCTAGACCTGGTAATTACCAATATGGGCAACTGGTGTTCCACACCAGAGGTCAGTTCCTTGTTGGTCAGATCCGACCCCAAGCTAATCACCCTAGACATCCACATCCCGCCCCCACCCCCTATTAGAGAAACCACTGTAAAAAATTTCTCCAAAGCCAACTTCACGCTTCTTAAGACAGAAGTGGCAAACTTCGCAACACCCATGCAGATGGACAATAGAGGTATGACTGCTGAATACCATACAAATGCACTTTATAAGCTCTTACATGAGTGCATGGATCATGCAATCCCTAACAGAACCAAGATGCTATCCTCCAAAAAAAGTAAGCCAATCTGGTAGTCCCCTGCGATAAACAAACTCTACAACAGAAGAAAGAAACTGTTGCAAAAAAGAGTAAAATCCTATGATTGGAGGAACTCTCTGGTCAGCCTCAGTAAAAAGCTGAGATCCCTCATAAAATCCTCCAAAGCTAGTTACGGAAACAAAATCGCCACTGATTCTAAAGACAACTAAAAAACATTCTATAGCTATGTCAAGAATCTCAATGGCAACACTCAGATCTGCTCTGAGTTACAGCACAGTGGCACTAAATGTACAGAACCAACTGATATTGCCAACATCCTGGCAGATAGGTTCAGTGCTAACTTTACCCCCTCTCACTCCCTAAAGGGCCCATCTCTATACCAGAAGAATGCAAAGTTCCAGTAATCATGGCTGCACAGATAAAAACCACACTCTCCAAAGCCAAGAACACAGCATCCATGGGACCTGACAGCATCCCAGGCTGCATTCTACATGAACTACAGAATGAACTGGCACCCCACCTAAGTACCATGTTCAATCATAGCTTCACCTCAGGCTTTGTGCCCACTGAATGGCACACAGTGATGGTTATCCCACTCGACAAAGAGGGAGCCACCACGGACCCTGGGAACTACCACCCCATTAGCCTGATGAGCCTGGTCTGCAAGGCTATGGAACTTATTATCATGGAACTTATAAACAATGACATTGGTAATCGCTAAACTCTGGACCCCACTCAGTTTGGTTTTGTAAAAGGCAGATCATGTTTCCTAAACCTGATAGACTTCTTTGAAGCAGTCACCAAAGCCGTAGATGAGGGTAAGGTGGTTCACACAGCCTATCTAAATCTTGCCAAGGCTTTTGACACCATCCCTCACTCTGGAATTATAGATAAACTCACTAAATTAGGAATAAATCCCTATGTCACAAGATGGGTTGTCAACTGGCTCACTGACAGAACCCACACTGTGAGAGCAGCAGACTCCAAATCCGACTTCAGACCAGTGACAATTGGAGTACCATAGGGTTCAGCCCTAGGTCTTCTCCTATTTTGTATCTACTTCTCAGATGTACAGGCTAACACAGAAGGTCTTTGGCTAATGAAGTTCGCAGATGACTGCAAACTAGGAGCCATAATCGAAACTCCTAATGATGTGGACATCCTAGAAAAGGGTCTCACTGAGACAGATGCCTGGTGTCAAAGCCATGGCCTCAAGCTCAGTGGCAGAAGTACATTATCATTCCTTTTGGTAAAAACTCAGTACCCATGAACTACCACATAGGCAGTAGTCTACTTAACACCAAAAGTGTGATAAGAGACCTTGGGACACAGGTAGACAGTAGTCTCTAATTTGATAATCACATTGCCACAGTAGTCAGGAAATTCTTCTATGTGGTACACCTCATCACAAAAGGTTTCTCGTCCAGGAAAAAAGAGGTCATTGTTCCCCTCTACTCATAGTTCATAGTTCATAGTTATAGTTTAGTACTAAGCTAACTGCCCTTGCGAGCCATTTTAAGCCTAGCCAATTATCCCTTGTGAGACTCAAACCCTGCACCTTGTGTTTGTAAGGCAAACACCTTAGCCATTAAGCCACCCTCCCAACCCCTCACTCATTAGCCCCATTATTGAGTATGACACCCCTTTTGGTATGTACCTCACAAGACATCTACAACTAGAAAGGCCACAGAAATACCTCACAAATAGGATTACTGGCCTCAAACAAATGCCCTACGCAGACCGTCTCAAAAAACTCCAGCTTTACTCCATTGCATATCGCCTACTCAGAGGCGATCTCTGCTTAACATACAAAGCTATTTCAAACCCAGAGCTGTTGGACATGCTCCACTTAAAGAAATCCTAATCCCTCTGAGCTACACGCTCTAGGGACCTAAACCTTGTCACCACAATAAACAGAACATGCTGGAGGAATAGATTCCTGTCTCAGAGACTTCCCATACTCTGGAACAAACTACCTATCTATATCAACAAACTGTGCACTTTACTGACTTGGTAAAAAACAACAAAAAAGCAAGTTAGCTGCTTTATACTTCACAAAGACCAATTTATTGTAAGCGCTTTCATCGGGGCACATGCCCCAACATCATCAGACAAATCAACAGCCATAAAAACCTCCATTTTATACTCACATTCAACATAATTAAACAATTAAACAGTTAAATCCTTGATTGAACCATTAGTTAAAACTACTTCATATTTAAAGTGCCCTTGCTTCCTGACTTACAATTTATTGCAATGCCTTAAAAGCTATGGCAACAGTATAAAAACTTGTTTTTACATGTTATTAAAACCCCCTAATAAATATTATAAAATCATAAAATACTTACAATTACAAAAACTTTTTGTTTGTATTTATATTCAATCTAAATATCGAAAAATCAGAAAAATCAGACAAAATGATAGGCACCTCTAAAGGAACCTATCTTTCATTATATAAATACCATATAAATCCACGACTTGCATAAATAATTAAATATCTAAAAAACGAAAGTTAGATACGATAAACATCAGTTTGTGTATAAATATAACCTATACTAATTTAATAAACTTAATAGCGAAAGTATTAGATTAAAAACATATGCTTTAAGTTAACATTTTATCTAGAAAGTGCTTTTAATTTCAATATACATTTTATAGAAGCATATTCATTCAGCCCAGGGGGTGTTTGTGCTGATGTCTGAATTTGCCACATAAGTTCACATTCCTCTAATCTTAATTCCCATGGTCCCCCTCTTAGATTAGGTTCAACTTTCTGAATTACTGTAAAGGCAAACTTATGTGTTGGATTCTCGGCTATGTGCTTAGCCAAGGCATTTGTCAGAATTCCCTTTTGAATATTATACTGGCGCTCATAAATTCTCTGCTTCAGCTTTCTTTCTGTATTGCCTATATAAAATGATGGGCAAAATTCACATAATGCCATATATACTACTCCCTGGGAATCACAAGTATACTTTCCTCTTATTACATATTTTCTATCTCTAATGGTGTACTGCTTTCCTAATTTTATGTACTTGCACTGCTGACAGTGCCCACATTTACCCATACCATTTCTAAATGTATGCTTGTGGCTCTGTCTTTTTAAAAAGCTTTTAAAATTTGGGCCTCTTCTATATGTGAAATGTGGTCGTGACTCCAACACTTTATTAATTCTGTTATCTTCCAGGATTATAGTCCAATTCTTCAGTATGATGTTCTTAATGTAACTAACATATAAGGAATATGTAATCAATAGACTAGCTGTTGCATTACTAACTGTTCTTGGTTGAGTACCCATGTGTCCTGTTTCAACAGGATTTTGTATATCATCACCCCTATGGTTACCTTAGTAGCCATTCTGTACTATGGGTCTAAAATGGCCATTAGTTCTTTTAAAGTTAACTTCATCTATAATATGTGTAAGGAAAGGTTCTAGGTACCTCCTTTTAAGAAACATGTCTTTTAAATATGCACATTCCGATATGTAATCACTATATTCAGAAACCATTCTGGCTGCCCTTACTATTTGGCCCTATACAACAGCTTTCTTTTGAAAATATGGGTGACAGCTTGTAAAGTGCAGAAAGGCATTTGAATAGGTGGGATTTCTATAAATGGTTGTTCTATACCTATTATAACTTTTATCCTCGGTTATCCGAATGTCTAAAAAATTGATAGAATCCATTTCCACCTGGTAAGTGAATTCTAAGAAGTTGGTAAACTCAGTTATTTTTGTAATAAATTCATCTACCATGCTTGTTTGGCCCTTCCACACAAAAAACATGTCGTCCTGGTACCTTGTGTACCATGCTACATTATCTTTGTAGATGTTATTACTAAAAAGGAAATGCCTTTCCCAAAAATGCCATTACGCAATTGGCAAAACTGCCACCACAGGGTGAGCCCATGGCCACCCCTGTTTTCTGCAAATAAAGGTCTCCATTAAAGTACATAAAATTATTTGATAACACTAGTTCTAGTAATGTTTCAGTCACATAGCTGTCCACATTTCAGCTCCTTTTAAATGTCGGAACTCCCTAACCCATTTTATTCCAAGCGTTTGTGGAATTACGGTATAGAGGTCCTTTATATCCACAGTTAAGAAGGCAAACTCATTATTATATTCTAAATTATTAGTGCCTTTTAAAAATCCCCATGAATCAGAACAAATTTGTGTTTCAGTTCTTAGATAGGGCTTCAATTTGTTGTCTATGTATTTTGCACATGCGTATGTAATCAACCCCCTCCCATCTACTATGGGCCTGAGAGGTGGATCATTTAAATTTTTATGTATCTCAGGAGAACCAAATAGGGTTGGTATAACTGGTGCTGGCATATTCAAATATTTTAGGATGTCAGTAGTAATACTTGCTTCCAAAAACAGATCATTTAGATCACTGTGAATTCTTTTATATGCCCCATTAAGTTCATTTAAGCTGACATGTTCATAAGTTTCGCTTCTTAAATGTTCAAACATTTTATTAATATACATATCTTGATTCATAAACACCAACCCTCCTCCCATGTCTGGTTTCATAGCCCTAATGTGACACAATCTTAACAGCTGAAAAATGTCAAGTTCTTCTTGTGTAAAATTTCTTTGTGTTTTATGTTTATACAGTGATATATTATTTTTGCTGTCAAACATAGCCCTTAAATCCATTTCACAAACACGTTCAAAGAAAGCAAGAGACTTATGGAGGGGTGGGTTAAATAAACTTGAAATCCTAAAACTACTATTCAGTGAAGAATTGGGCCCCATCAAAGCTGTTAGATTCAATTTCCTTACAAACAGTTTAAGGTCCACAATAGTCTTTGCAAGATCAGCTTTTCTATCAGGGGCAAAGGTAAGCCCCTTAGCAAAAGTATCCACCCTATTTACATCAATGTCCAGAACAGTGTAATTAAATATTTTAAAATCTTGCAAAGAACTCATATGTATCTTCAAACTTTATTCTTCCCTTGTCATCTTTTGTGATAATTCTGGCATCTCCATTCCATTCCCTGGTTCCTGTTGTTGCTCCTCCACTGGCCTTGTTGGTTCTGCTGATGTCCCCGAAAATCCTTTTTATTTCTGTTGTTACCATCATTCCCTTGGTCATTACCTTGTGCACTTGCTCGTTGCTGGTTGCCATCTCTTATTCTTTCGCTTCGGCGCAAAGTTGTTGTTTGTGGTTGGTCATTTAAATCACCTTGTGTCACTTCAAGCTCCTCCCCATTAGCTCCATTGTCCAATATGTGTTGTCATTCCCCCTCGGTCAAACTACTGATTGGTTTATTCGCATCAGGGGGTGGGGGGTAAGCCATTCCTTTGGAATATTCATTGATGTCAGGGAAAATTTTCTTCTTTTTTATCTCTATTGCTTTATTTATACTAGAATCAATGCTAGTATAAATATGAGTATAATCATATTTATAGCACGCAAACTCTGAGTTAGTAGTAATATTATGCTCTAAAAATTCAAGTTTGGTTTTTAGTGCATCAATTTGAACTGTATATTGTTTAATTGACAGCTCTAAAAATTCAAATCCATGGTGATCAAAAAGCTGAATCAAGTCACAGTGAGCAGGAGATTTATTTATAAGGCCAACTGGATAATGCCATTGGCGCAACCATTTAGGGACAATACGCTTGGTGACCAATTTATATGTTGAATTATTTGAATATTGAAGTTAAAAGCACTTTCTAGATAAAATGTCAACTTAAAGCATATGTTTTTAATCTAATGCTTTCGCTATTAAGTTTATTAAATTAGTATAGGTTATATTTATACACAAACTGATGTTTATCGTATCTAACTTACATTTTTTAGATATTTAATTATTTATGCAAGTGATGGATTTATATGGTATTTATATAATGAAAGATAGTTAGGGTCCTTTAGAGGTGCCTATCATTTTGTCTGATTTTTCTGATTTTTCGATATTTAGATTGAATATAAATACAAACAAAAAGATTTTGTAATAGTAAGTATTTTATGATTTTATAATATTTATTAGGGGGTTTTTAATAACATGTAAAAACAAGTTTTTTATACTGTTGCCATAGCTTCTAAGGCATTGCAATAAATTGTAAGTCAGGAAGCAAGTGTACTTTAAATGTGAAGTAGTTTTAACTAATGGTTCAATCAAGGATTTAACTGTTTAATTGTTTAATTATGTTGAATGTGAGTATAAAATGGAGGTTTTTATGGCTGTTGAGTTATTTGATGAAGTTGGGGCATGTGCCTAGACGAAAGCGCTTACAATAAACTCGTCTTTGTGAAGTATAAAGCAGCTAACTTGCTTTTTTTGTTGTTTTTTACCAAGTCAGTAAAGTGCACAGTTTGTAGTTGCTTGTAATGGCAAGCGAGGCTGAAAGTACTTCACAATCTTTATTTTCTCAACATGATACTACTTCAATCAACAATACCTCTGAAGCGAACGCCGGGGAAACTTTACTATTTTAGTACAGCAAATGCTTAACCGAGTGGATGTACTATCTAAGAACATAGAGGAAAGGAATTATGGAAGATCCCAAACTTCCTCTAGGACATCTGAAAATCTGGGAGCAAGCGGACAAGGTTTAACATATGCAAATGTTTCTAGTGGCTCTTTGAATCCTGGGCTGAGCCGTTCTTCACCTGGAAATAGTACACAAATTGCTATGGAGTCAGGTATGGTACCTTCTAATGGGGCTAATGTGGACAATGACCTGACACCTAGCTTAAATGAACAACGGACTAATAATGCTCCTAACACAATGCCTACTATGGGGGAATATTTAAAAACTACCTCATATTTTACAATTACAACAAGTTTTAATGGTAATGCTAGCAGCTCTACGGAGTCACCTATATTAACTCAACTTACAGAATTTGACACTAAATTGTTCAGGTGTCGGAAATTGCAACTGGAAGTATCATACTTCCGTGAATGCATCACCAAGCGTATTGTCCCTAAATGGTTGCGCCAATGGCATTATCCAGTTGGCCTTATAAATAAATCTCCTGCTCACTGTGACTTGATTCAGCTTTTTGATCGCCATGGATTTGAATTTTTAGAGCTGTTAATTAAACAATATACAGTTCAAATTGATGCACTAAAAACCAAACTTGAATTTTTAGAGCATAATATTACTACTAACCCAGAGTTTGTGTGCTATAAATATGATTATGCTTGTCTTTATACTAGCATTGATTCTAGTATAAATAAAGTAATAGAGATAAAAAAGAAGAAAATTTTCCCTGACATCAATGAATATTCCAAAGGAATAGCTTACCGCCCACCCCCTGATGTGAATAAACCAATAAGTAGTTTGACCGAGGGGGAACGACAACACATATTGGACAATGGAGCTAATGGGGAGGAGCTTGAAGTGACACAAGTTGATTTAAATGACCACCCACAAACAACAACTTTGCGCCAAAGTGAAAGAATAAGAGATGGCAACCAGCAACGAGCAAGTGCACAAGGTAATGACCAAGGGAATGATGGTAACAACAGAAATAATCAAGATTTTCGGGGACGCCAGCAGAACCAACAAGGCCAGTGGAGGAGCAACAACAGGATCCGGGGAACGCAACAGAGGCGCCAGAATTATCGCAAAAGATGACAAGGGAAGAACAAAGTTTGAAGATACATGTGAGTTCTTTGCATGATTTTAAAATATTTAATTACACTGTTCTGGACATTGATGTAAATATGGTGAATACTTTTGATAAGGGGCTTACCTTTGTCCCTGATAGAAAAGCTGATCTTGCAAAGACTATTGTGGACCTTAAACTGTTTGTAAGGAAATTGAATCTAACAGCTTTGATGGGGCCCAATTCTTCACTGAACAGTAGTTTTAGGATTTCAGGTTTATTTAACCCACCCCTCCATGAGTCTCTTGCTTTCTTTGAACGTGTTTGTGAAATGGATTAAAGGACTTTGACAGCAAAAATAGTATATCATTGTATAAACATAAAACACTAAGACATTTTACACAAGAAGAACTTGACTTTTTACAGTTTTTAAGATTGTGTCACATTAGGGCTATGAAACCGGACAAGGGAGGAGGGTTGGTGTTTATGAATCAAGATATGTATATTAATAAAATGCTTGAACATTTAAGAAGTGAAACTTATGAACATGTCAGCTTAAATGAACTTAATGGGGCATATAAAAGAATTCACAGTGATCTAAATGATCTTTTTTTGGAAGCAAGTATTACTATTGACATCCTAAAATATTTGAATATTCCAGCACCAGTTATACCAACTCTATTTAGGTCTCCTGAGATACATACAAATTTAAATGATCTACCACTAAGGCCCAGATGATGGGAGAGGGTCGATTACATACGCATGTGCAAAATACATAGACAACAAATTGAAGCCCTATCTAAGAACTGAAACACAAATTTGTTCTGATTCATGGGGATTTTTAGAAGGCATTAATAATTTAGAATATAATAATGAGTTTGCCTTCTTAACTGTGGATATAAAGGACCTCTATACCGTAATTCCACAAACGCTTCGATACAATGGGTTAGGGAGTTCCTACATTTAAAAGGAGCTGGAAATTTGGACATCTATGTGACTGAAACATTACTAGAACTAGTGTTATCAAATAATTTTATGTACTTTAATGGAGATCTTTATTTGCAGAAAACAGGGGTGGCCATGGGCTCACCCTGTGGTGGCAGTTTTGCCAATTGCGTAATGGCATTTTAGGAAAGGCATTTCCTTATTAGTAATAACATCTACAAGGATAATGTAGCATGGTACACAAGGTACCAGGACGACATGTTTTTTGTGTGGAAGGACCAAACAGGCACGGTAGATGGATTTATTACAAAAATAACTGAGTTTACCAACTTCTTAGAATTCACATACCAGGTGGAAATGGATTCTATCAGTTTTTTTAGACATTCGGATAACCAAGGATAAAAGTTATAATAGGTATAGAACAACCATTTATAGAAAGCCCACCTATTCAAATGCCTTTCTGCACTTTACAAGCTGTCACCCATATTTTCAAAAGAAAGCTGTTGCAAAGGGCCAAATAGTAAGGGCAGCCAGAATGGCTTCTGCAGATAGTGATTACATATTGGAATGTGCAAATTTGAAAGACATGTTTCTTAAAAGGGGGTACCCAGAACCTTTCCTTACACATATTATAGATGAAGTTAACTTTAAAAGAACTTCCGCCCATTTTAGACCCATAGTACAGAATGGCTACCAAGGTAACCATAGGGGTGATGATATACAAAATCCTGTTGAAAGAGGACACATGGGTACTCAACCAAGAACAGTTAGTAATGCAACAGCTAGTCTATTGATTACATATTCCTTATATGTTAGTTACATTAAGAACATCATACTGAAGAATTGGACTATAATCCTGGAAGATAACAGAATTAATAAAGTGTTGGAGTCATGACCACATTTCACATATAGAAGAGGCCCAAATTTGAAAAGCCTTTTAGAAAGACATTGCCACAAAAATACATTTAGAAATGGTATGGGTAAATGTGGACACTGTCAGCAGTGCAAGTACATAAAATTAGGAAAGCAGTACACCATTAGAGATAGATAATATGTAATAAGAGGAAAGTATACTTGTGATTCCCAGGGAGTAGTATATGTGGCATTATGTGAATTTTGCCCATCATTTTATATAGGCAAAACAGAAAGAAAGCTGAAGCAGAGAATTTATGAGCACCAATATAATATTCAAAAGGGAATTCTGACAAATGCCTTGGCTAAGCACATAGCCGAGAATCCAACACATAAGTTTGCCTTTACAGTAATTCAGAAAGTTGAACCTAATCTAAGAGGGGGACCATGGGAATTAAGATTAGAGGAATGTGAACATATGTGGCAAATTCAGACATCAGCACATAGACCCCCTGGGCTGAATGAATATGCTTCTATAAAATGTATATCGAAGTTAAAAGCACTTTCTAGATAAAATGTTAACTTAAAGCATATGTTTTTAATCTAATACTTTCGCTATTAAGTTTATTTAATTAGTATAGGTTATATTTATACACAAACTGATGTTTGTCGTATCTAACTTACATTTTTTAGATATTTAATTATTTATGCAAGTCATGGGTTTATATGGTATTTATATAATGAAAGATAGTTAGGGTAATTTAGAGGTGCCTAACATTTTGTCTAATGTTTCGGATTTTTCGATATTTAGATTGAATATAAATACAAACAAAAAGTTTTTGTAATATTAAGTATTTTATGATTTTATAATATTTATTAGGGGTTTTTAATAATGTGTAAAAACAAGTTTTTTATACTGTTGCCATAGCTTCCAAGGCATTGCAATAAATTATAATTCAGGAAGCAAGGGCACTTTAAATATGAAGTAGTTTTAACTAATGGTTCAATCAAGGATTTAACTCTTTAATTGTTTAATTATGTTGAATGTGAGTATAAAATGGAGGTTTTTATGGCTGTTGAGTTGTCTGATGAAGTTGGTGCATGTGCCTCGATGAAAGCGCTTACAATAAATTGGTCTTTGTGAAGTATAAAGCAGCTAACTTGCTTTTTTGTTGTTTTTTACCTATCTATACCAAACAAAGCTACTCATTAGCACTCTTCAAGAAAAATCTTGATTGGATGGGAGATAGGAAATTCACCCTGGGGATCACTTCTGTGGCTCTGCTTGACAGTGGCACAGGAAAATAATTTTCTTGGGTGGCAAAAGCCAGGGTACCTTTTTGGCTAAGCTTATATAGGCCTGAGGACCAATAGCCTAGTACCTACCTATGAACCTATGGACCCTTTTAGGTGAACTCCACTAAATGTCTGGCTATTATTGCATTGGAGTAATGGTCTGGGCTGTTAATTCACTAGTTCCAGTTGTACATAGTTTGGGTTCCTCAGCTTCCATTTACCTATTATGTGACGTTTAGCATTCACAAAAACAGATAGTGCCCTTAGCTTCAGTCTGAAGAGGCTCTTAGAGACTGATGTTCTGCCCTGATTCACAAATACATTTAAATTTAAATTAAAAAGGTAAATTACAATTCAGATAAATGCACTTTACCATAACTTACAATTTTGCCCATTTGTTACCCAATTTCCTTTGCCTTTGTCCAGAATTCCTCAATAATATTGATAGATATGCTGTTGTGTGGTAGGGATCATATTTCTCAACTTCTTTTCTGTAAAATTCCGAAGAAAGACATAACACATTTTTCATCAACATACATGTGAAATTCTAATGTTTGAAATTATTGGCTGACTCTTCAGTAATTTGTCACATAATCATAAATTTTATGAGGGACATGGCAATATTATCATGCAGAATGAAGGATGTTCTGCAAAAATCAAATACATTTAAGATAGATGAAATAATAGAATGCTTACTGAACTGCTGTTCTAAACATAAATAATCAAGACAATGCCCAATTTTTTTTTTTAATTTGGAATATTAATGGTTGGAGGTTGCTGTCCTAGACATACTGGCTGCATGCAAAAATAGAGGATTCCTTACTGCCTGTTGACTGGATAACCTGGGTTTGAATACCACCTCCTACTTTAGTTGATGACTGAGTGGATGGATGCTGAGTCTTGCTATGCACACCTTACAGGTCAAAAGGTGTACCTTAACACAGTAGGGTACTACCTTTTGTATTACAGCCCCTTTTGGGCAACTGAGCTTCAACAAATTTGCCCTGAAGTGTGTACAGACTTTGAATATATCAGTTCAGGCACTAGCTTGTAGAGAAAATACACTTTTGGTGAGCCATAGTGGAAACCACATACAAATGCAGGAACACTCACATACACTCACACAGAAATACACCAAAAAAAAAAATATATATATATATATATCTTGATAACAACAAAATGATTTACACAAATTCAACATCAGTTTAGGAAAATACGTACCTCAGTATCCAGGCATACGATTGCTACAAAAAAATATGACTTTTAGCTATAATTTTATATAGTTATATACATCAAATGCTTTTTGTATGTACTCTGTGTATATGTAAATATTAGCTTCAGACCTGAACACCACTTGCAATGTAATAATGTCAAAAGAAGCAATTTTAGCAAATTAAAAAAAAATGTTTACAAGGCCTTCCACTGTCTCAGAGCTGACTTGAATTAAATGCTTGAGTGCTCAAGCAAAATTCTAGAACTATTTAAAAAAATGACAGACAGTGTTTAAGATATCGCCTCATATATGAATGCACAAAATACAAATCGGTATAGCCTCAAAAATGTGGCACTCTACAGAATACGATAATGTTTATTTAGGAAAGGATTTCTGGTTAGGTTGGGAAATGCAGTTTATAACTTAAACATATTTGTATTGATCTGAAATAAGATCAGACCTGAAATTCTTATGTGTTTATCCATCATCATTATCATCATCTCCCTTTCGCCATTTGTTATATCAAGTTGAGTTGTTATGTCACCTGTTGCCACCTGATTCTCAGAAGTCTTTCTTGGACATTTCCTCCATTTCTTGATTAGACATCTTTATCTTCTCCTGCTTTCTTCCTGTCTCCCAAATCTGTGTTACCAGATCAATTTCTGCTTTCCCGTAAATGTGACCAAAGTTTGTAATCTGTTCTTCTTGGTCTTCTCTGCAACTGGGACTACTTTAGCTTTAGCTCTGCTGTCCTAATTTTTGAGGTTGTCCCACACTATACGTCCTACTACCCATCTCCGACATTTTATCTCTATCACCTAAAGTTTTCTTAGCTGCTTTTTCTTCTCTGCCCTGGTCATATTTCTGCACCATACTAAAGCATTCATCACACTCCTGTTTTGAACACTTTAATTTTGCATTTTCCTTTTCAGTTTCTTTGGCATTCTTCTGTCACACACTACCCCTGACAGTTTGTATCAGTTGGCTGCAACAGCTGTGATTCTAGCTTTGATCTTCTTATTCAAATTTCCCTTATCTTCCTTTAGAAAAACAAAAAATTAATACATTGGCCACTTTTCCCAAATATTTACATAATTTATCCACAATAATCAAAATACAATCAAAAGCTAATAACATTAAAAGTATCTTCCATGAAAAGAAATGGAAAAATGTCTCGGATAAAGGTGACATTTTTGATGCCTACAGAAATCATTATATGCAACATTTCCAAAAAGAAAATATACATATCGATCAATTAAATCTAGATGAAAAATGTTCTAATATAAAAAAACAGAAAAATTTAAACTAGATCTGCAAACACCCATATCCTACAAAGAAATTACAGATAAAATAAAAGAGGGTAAAAATAATAAAGCTCCAGGTATAGATGACTTAATTATGGAAATATATAAACTTTTTCCTTCAAAGGTACTATCCCTCTTCCATAAAACTCTATTAGAAATTTAGTCACAAGCTTTAATACCACCCTCTTGGAGATATTCCTTAATCACACCAATCCTAAAGGAAAACAAATCCCCAAACCGCTGTGCCTCATATAGACCTATATCATTATTAAATAATGACTATAAGATATTTATGACACTATTATCTAACAGAGTGAAAATACCACTATCCAAAACAATAAATAATGATCAAACTGGATTTATATATCTTACACACACACATGACAATATTAAAAGGATAATTTCTCATATAGATTATGTTAATAAAGAAAATAAAGAACCACTCATAATGGCTTAGATATAGAGAAAGACTTTGGTGCCATAAAATTGGGACTATTTATTCAAAATTCTGGTGTTACTTGAATTTCCTCCTTCCTTTGTTCATCTATTAAAGAATATATATATATATATATATGCAAATAATTTAGCGTATGTTAAGCTAGGTCCTTTCACCTCTGAATCTATACATATAGCAAAGGGTACTAAACAAGGATGTCCCATGTCACCAATTCTCTTTGCTTTGGCTATTGAAATATTGTCAGATTCAATATGTAACAATACAAAAATCAAAGGAGTAGATGTTTATGAACAATGCAATTCTAAAGTAAAGCTCTTTGCTGATGATATATTATTAACATTATCCGATACAAAAGAGACATTAGAAAAATTAGATATTTAATTGACACATTTTACAGGACTTCAGGACTCTATTTCAATAAATCAAAATCAAATTTTTTATTTTTAAATAACAAAAAAAAAAAGAATTGCAGACGAAGGGGAATCACATTATAAGGAAACAACTATCTGCCTTAAAATATCTAGGAACTGAGTTATGCAAGGATAATAATAAATTAGTCTCAAAAATACAATAATATCATCAATACAATTAAAATCTCTGTGGAAAAGTGGAACAAAATAATATTAACATTTGAAGATAGACTACAGTTAATAAAAAAAGGTTTTACTACCCAAGATTCTATATATAGCTTTGGTAATACAACTGTTGCCAGAAAGGAATATACTCAAAGAAATAAACTCATGCCTAATAAAATTTTTATGGTTTCTCAAAAGAAACAGAATAGCTTTAATACATCATATCAGAAAATGGAAACAAGGAGGATTAAACTTTCCTGATATAGAAACATATATAAAAGCATCAATATCTAAAACAATCTCAGATTGGATAAGTCCAAATTATTCTGCAAATTGGAAAGAATTACTAACTGTAATATCAATATATGAATTTGATTTACAAAAAAAAAATTCAAATAACAGATAAAAACAATTTGTCATGGCACATATTATGTATTAGAATGCAATATAACATAACTAAGTCCACTAAAACTCGTATGATTAATTATTACATTGACCCATTTAGGAAAATTATTAATGAAAATATAGATTTAAAAATCTGGTTTGATCTTTTAACACCATTCATAGTTACAGAGAGCTATCCACATAAAATATACAGAGAAATAATTAATTCCTGGGAACAGAAAGGATTTGTTTGTTAGTTTCAATGTATCAAAGAACTAAAGGTTCTGGATATGCAAACAATAGAAACAACATACAGAATTCCACAACAAGATTGGCTAACTATGCAAAGCATTCTGACATATTCACAAGATTTGTGCAGAATAATTAGTAATTCTTCATTTAAAGAAATACCTAAACTTACGAAATACCTATATGAAATCATATATAATGATTATGACATGGGAAATAGTATTTCGAAATTTTACAAGATTGATAAATTATAAAACAGCAACCAAATCCTCATGTTGGAATTATATAACAAAAGGACACTCATTACAGCTAACTGAAGAAATTAAATCAAATATTTTATTATCAATAAAACATACATCCTTTACACAATACTGGAACATTTTTAATTGGAAATGCTTGCACAGAGCATTCTTAACTCCAGATAGAATTATTAAAATTAATTCTTCCACAAAGGGAATATGTTGGAGGTGTGAGCAAATACACAGTGCAGATTGGAATCACATTTTTTTCGACTATGTTAAAATTAAGCCATTTTGGAATGGTATTAAAAACTTTTTACAACCTTTATTTAATGAATCATTTAACTTATCTAAAGCTCTAGTATTATTAAATGCATATGAATGTCCTCATTTGAATGAGTCAAATATGTATCTATTATGGACAATATTTACAATCTCAAGAAAATGTATAACAAGAAGATGGAATACAAACACAATACTAACTTTGGAAGACTTCTACAACCTAATGAAGACCATAGCATTATTGGAAATTAAAATTAAAGAATTAAAGATTCATCCTAAGCCATTTATTAACAATCCATGGAAAAAGTCTTATCATTGATTGACACTTTACAATAACTGAACAGATACACTCTGATAACTGGATTGTTATACCTATAAAGTAATTGTATATATTGAGCTCTGTTATAGTGTCAGGCTGATGTAAATAGTGTACATCGTTATTTAAGATTATCCTCAACCACACTTCCCAGTTACCCAAATCTGTTAACAGGTACTATTCATTTTCATTTCTATCTCAGTTTTCAACTTCTTATTTTCCTATTTTCTGCCATTGCCATTGTTTTGTCTGTATTTAGTTTTATCAAATGGACTTTCAGTTTTGCATTCCAGTCCCCTATTGTTTGCTGAAGATCAGAGTAGTACCACATTGTCTGCACCCAACAGATTTTCCATCTGACCTGTTTGATGATATAGTCCATCACCAGTATGAACAGCAGTGAGCTCAGAATTGAACCCTATGCATACCCACTCCCACTGGTAACCCCTCTGTGAGTCTGAGCACTGTTTCTACATGAATCATTAAATCCTTGTGGATAGTCTATACTAATTCTACCAATGCTTCTTGGACTTAAAACCAACAGAGGAGTGCCCAGAGGAGATTTCTTGTGACCATGTCATATGCTGTTTCCAAGTCTAAGAATGCCCAGTTGGACCCTTTCATTATCTCCAGTTTCTTCCCCACTATCTGTCTCACTGGAACATCTCCTTGGTTGTACTATACCCTGAACTGAATTCAAATTGCTCATCTCCCATCTTACTTTCTACTCCTCTACATATTAATTTAGCACTCACCCTTTCCAGCACATTCATGCAGTGTGACAGGAGTCTGATATCTGTATACTGCATGCAGTTGTGAATATTCCCTTTTTTCTTGCTCACTTGTAGTGGAATAATATTCTGCAGTTAACCGGGATACACTTTTCTCTCTCCATACTGTGACGAGTACCCTCAGGAGCAATTTCTTACATGATTCTACCAACATCTTGACCATATCTTCTCTGACTTTATCTTCAACTGTTGCTTTCCATGACCTCATTTTCTTTATTGCACTTCCTACTTCTTCTAGGGTGGGCACTCTTTTCTCTTTCATTGCAGGCCCTGCATGCAGCAGTGCAGCTTTTGTCATTCAAAAGCTTCTTAAAGTACTCTTTCTATCTGCCTTTAATGTCCTCTGGACCTATGAGCAGATTGTTTCTAGCATCTCTTATGAATGGCATCAGCCAATTATGTATTTATCCATATACCACTGGAAACATACTAACATGCACACAGAATCCAAGAACTGGGAAGGGCAAAATGGCTTGCATAGTTAAGTCTTTTCACCAAGAAATGTAGTCCAAGGAAAATGTGTATGTCTTCCTGACTGTCAAAGTATAGGTCCATGAAAGCTTTGGCATGAAATATCTAACAATGATTTTGTATCATATATGTATGCACTAGATGGAGTCGTGCATGATGTTATAAACTCCCAAAATACAAGATTTACAAAATATACAGTATGGAGCAATAATATCAGTTTTATTCACAGTGATATATGTAGCAGCCATCAAAACATAAAAGTATTGCATTATTATAACATCAGACTTAAATAGTACAAAATTTAATATAAAACTCTACAAGTACCATGCCCCTTTCGGCATGTACTTCACAAAGCACATGTAGAAGCTGGAGAGACCATAGAGGTTCCTCACCAGGAAAATCCAGTGCCTCAAACATCTAAAAGCCCTGTCCCTCTACTCAGTCTCCTACAGACTCCTCAGAGGTGACCTCTGTCTGGCATACAATCCAATTTCAGACCTCACCATGATGGGACTGCTGCATATCTGCAAGTCAAGCTCCACTCAAGTAACCTGCATGTGCGACTTCAACCTGGTCTGTGACATCAATAGGAATTGTTGGCGGGACAGATTTGTGACCCAGAGACTTCCCCTTCTGTGGAATAGATGCTCTCTCCATGTCAAGCAGAGTACCTCATTAACCCTTTTAAGGGCCACATGTATTACTGGATGGGAAACAGAAAATACATCCCTGGGATTCCACCTGTGTCCCTGCTGGACAGGGGCATTTGGTGCTGACTTGTCAGAACATGGGCTAAATTCTTGGCAAGGCTTGTAAGGGCCTCAAGGCCAATAGCCTAGTAACGGCTTATGATCCTATGATCCTAAATTATGTTTTCACTTTTATCAATTCTTGTAAAACAAAACTGACATAAAATGAAAATCTTAGTGTTAAAATTCAAGATGCTACTATTCCACTGCACTTGAACACTGAAGCTCAGCTTAAGGATATATTGCAGTTATTAATCTCCAGATCATGTCTTGAAATTTGACATTATGCTATGATCATACTTATGTCAAATACTTGTGGAGGCACATGCTGGGATTCAAAAAGAATCCTGAGTGAGCGGAAAGTGGGAAGAAATAGCCAGGGAATTGTTATGGCTAGGCTTGTATAGGCCCTAGGGCTGATAGCCTAGTACCAACCTATGAACCTATGAACCTATAAGCAAAAAAAGGATGGGATTTGTGATCATAAAAATAGTAATTCAGAGACAGATTATCTGCAATGAGTAAAGACATCATTACCAGCTAATTTACCTGTCTCTGAATCACGCAGTGTTACCACTTGCAGTAATCACTACTTTGTTGTGGTCACTTCTGGCAGTCCATACATAGTGGTGTGACTGGCACCCCTCTCATTCATTCTACCAAACATATGCACACATTCAAGCATTCAAGCACATACATGCCAGACATTAAAGGTTTGTACTTCTTACTGCTCATTCAAAGGTTCTTGAAGTAAAATCTGCTTTTTTATTAATGCTTACACTTACTTATAGTAATATTTTAAGAGTATCTCTGGTGTCTAGTGTCACGTCCTCCCAAACTGCAATATTTGCTCATTTGTTTAGGCAGAGTTGAGAGGTATGGAAGCCCCCCTAATGCGCGCACACACACACACACACACACACACACACACACTCCTACCCTACTTATCCCTTAACTAACTCCCTACTACTCACTTTTTCATACTCATGGACACCCCCATACACACACACACACACACACACGCACACACACACACACACACACACACACACACACACACACACACGCACACACGCACACACGCACACACACACACACACACACACACACACACACACACACCTACTTTACATATCCTCTAACTAACCCCCTGCTTCGACCACCATGACACACACACACACACACACACTCACACACACACACACACACACACACACACACACACACACACCTGCTTTACCTATCCCCTAACTAACCCCTTGCTTCGACCAAGTGGCAGACACACACACGTATGTATATATATATATATATATATATATATATATATATATATATATATATATATATATACATACACACACACACACACACACACACACACAC